>NC_056727.1:183063130-183195630 GCF_019279795.1 Protopterus annectens
TTATATCCTTTGACCTCTCTGTGGGTATATATTTGCAGGCAACAATTATCTTTTGTATGGGTGACTCATACAGTGTCCAGTTGGTAAGGTGGCAGCTGTAGGCATACTGGCTGTTCCGTATGGTGTGCACCCTATACATATTTATCTTCCTTTACATATCTCTGTGTGTGTATTTGTAGTTACAGATGTGTGTGTGTATATATATATATATATATATATATATATATATATATATATATATGTATATAAATATATATATATATATATATATATATATATATATGTATGTATCTGCATATATGTGTCTGCGTATATGTATCTTAGGAATGTTTATTTCTTCCACATTGTACATTCCCTATGGTAGCCAGACTGTACTGCATGATATGTTATTGATACCAGCCTGCCATCATACAGGTGGGATGGATTACGTTAACATCTTGTGTCCATGTTGTGTCAGGTCCTGGTTAGGGATTTGCAGCAGTTGGTATTGTATTGCAGGGTAGACCTGTTTGGCTGTGGGGGAGGCGGGATATCAATACATGCAAGACATATGTTGCTTGAGCCCCCTACCCCCATTAATGGTGCATGTGGTCATGTATGTATTTATGTTTTCTTTTATATCTATAGCTATATATCTGTTTATACATATATAGATATATATACTTACATATATATATTGTGTTCATAGGTTCATACTAGGCTATCTGCCCGAGGGCATTTATAAGCCTAGCCCATAGTTTTGTGGCTTACGCCACCCCTTTAGTTTGGAGAAACTATGCCCATTATTTTGCTGTGCCTCTGTCGAGCAGTGACACTGAGGTAACCCCTGGGGTGTATCTGCGATCTCCCATCCATTGGTCAAGATTCCTCTTGAACAAGGCCAGCGAGGTGCTCTGCCTCACATAAACTGGGATTTTGTTCCACAGCATAGGGAGTCTTTGGGTGATGAATCTATCCTCCAGCACGTCTATTAATAACCGTGTCGGGGTTTAAGTCTCCGCCTTGTGGCTCTGAGGGATCTAGATTTTTGAGATGACATGTTCATCAAATCTGGGTTTGACATGGCCTTGTATGTCAGGCATAGGTCACCTCTGAGCAGCGGTAAGCAACTGAATATAACTGGTGTTCTTTCAGTCGGGCAGCATAAGACAGATTTTTGAGACCCTTTATCCTTTTGGTGAGGAACTTTTGTGGCCTCTCCAGCTGCTGCAAGTGTCGGGTCAGATACATTCCGAATGGGGCATTGTACTCGATCATTGGTCTGATGAGTGATGAGTATAGGGAGACTATGACTTCCCTTGATCTAGATGTGAATCCCTTCATGATGGGCAATGTAGAAGGTCTTCCTAACTGCTTTAGCAATATGAGTGTCGAATGAAAGGCTACTGTCAACCTGGGTTCCCAGGTCCCTAATAACTTCTTCTGTGTTCAGGGGATTGCCACCTATATGGTAGCTAGGGGTAACCTTATTTTTCCCGAAGGGTATGACTATGCATTTCTTGGCATTTAACTTTAGGCCATGGCTCTGGCACCAGTTATCTGTTTCTGTGAGACCCTTCTGAAGGATATCTGTGTCGGATGTGTTTTCAACTGCCCAGTGTTTTGCAGTCATCTGCAAACTTTGTCAGCCATAACCCTCCTGTGTTTGCTTGTACTTCAGAAAAGTAGATGCCAAACAAGAGTGGAGCCAGGACTGAGCCTGTGGGACACCACTTGTGACAGGCTTTGAGTCTGACATGGCGCCAGCAACTCTGACCCTGTGGGTTCTGTCACTCATCCAGTTTGCAACCCATCTTGTAATGTATGGGTTTACATTTAAGTTGATGAGTTTTTCAATGATACCGAGTGAGGTATTGTATCAAAAGCCTTCGCCAGGTCTAGGTAGGCTGTATGGACTGCCTTTCCGTCAATGGCCTTGGTGACTGTTTGAAAAGTCAACCAAGTTTAGAAGGCATGATCTGCCTTTGACAAAGCCAAACTGGGTTGGATCCAAAGTCTGCAAGTTCCCTATGTCTTTATTTATGAGATCCATTATGATCCTCTCCATGGCTTTGCAGATAAGGCTTGTCAAGCTAATGGGACGGTAATTTCCAGGGTCGGGTGGAGGCACCGCCTTTTTGTGGAGTGGGACCACAGTCGCTGTGCGCCACTCCTGGAGTGCAGTATCCGGAGGTGAGACTAAGATTAAACAGCTGTCCTAACTGTGGGTTTAATTCCTCGTTGAGTTCATGGCGCACACAGCCGGGGACACCATCAGGTCCTATGGATGCTGTGTTCTTTGCCTTGGAGAGAGCAATTCTCACCTGGGCATTAGAGATGTTTGGGGGGCTACAATCATTTGGTATAGATATCTCTCCTTGGGGGAGGGGAGAAGTTTGCACTGAACCTTTCAGCCAGTATGTTGGCAATGTCTGTAGGATCACTAATCTTCACATCATTTTGAAATAATTCTGAGCATATCTGGGAGTTTCCTCCTAGGTTTCTGACATAGCTAAAGAATGCCTTATGGTTGTCTTTAGAGTCCTTAGCTATTTTTTCTCAAAATTAGCTTTGGATGATTTTATGAGAGCTCTTAGCTTTTTACTTATAGTGATCAGCGGTGTCTTACCTTTTAAGGATTTTGCTCTATCTTGTAGTAGCTTTTCCTTTGTTGTAGAGTTTGTTTATGGCTGGGGTTCACCAGACTGGGCTGCCTTTGGTACAAAGAGTCTTTGTTTTGCTTGGGATTGCCTGATCCATGCAGCCCTGCAGGTGCTGGTAGAAGGCATTTGTAAGTGATTCAGCGGTTTAGTATGTTAACCGCCCGGCTCAGGGGCCTTAAAGTAGACCACACTAGTCTTTAGAAGTGTGAAGTCGGCTTCGAGAAGTTCTTTACTGTGGTCTTTTCATTTCGGGCGGGATGAGGACCTCAACGAGATTAGTTTGTGATCAGATCTCACCAGTGAGGGGTATACTTCGGTTGAACATTGTGCTCCCATGTTCGTGATGATGAGATCAAGTATGTTTTCTCCTCTTGTGGGGATGGTGACTAGTTGTTCCATGGCATTTGAGTTTATGAATTCCAGGAACTTTGGGCTAGAGTGTTTGGGCTTGAGTAGTGTTCCCAGTCTATATTAGGTAGTTGAAGTCACCTAGTATGATGGTGTTAGGAGATACATTTATCCCTCCAGTGTTTTCAGGAAGGCCATATGAGGTTCCTGAGTTTGCGGTACTGGCCTGTAACGTGATACAAATTGGAGAGCAGTCTTGCCTATGATTAATTGCACCTGGATGGTTTCCGATGCTTCGTGCGATGCCACCTATATTGAGGTGTGGCTGTCCTTCATGTTTATGGATACCCTCCTCCTTTCTTGGTATTGTCAGGTTTTGGGTCGGAACGCATGATATGAGGTAAAACCTGATAGTGCTGGGGTGCTCTCAGGAGCCTTGAACCAGGTTTCTGTCACAGCACAGACATCGATGTTCTCCATACTGAGAAGGGCCTCGAGTGCATGCATCTTGAGGTTGAGACTTCTGGCATTGAGCAGCATTACCCTTAGTTTTTTTTCTTTGTTTTGTTCTAGGGTGGTAGGTTTAGAATTTGAGCCTTGCCTAAAAAAGGCACTATGGGGGTGGCAAAAGCCTTTGCCAAAATCCGGAATCCCAGGGGTGACAAGTGCAAGCCGTCCCCTGCGCAGCGTGGCTTGTCCAGCATGTCATCCCAGGCAGATAGACATTGGATCCCCTTTGAATGACACCAGAGTTTAAGCCAATTGTTAAAGCTGATCATCTTATCTCTGTATTGTGGCATCATTCTTGGTGAAGGTAGGATACTGCTCAAGGTCAGGGTCATACCTGCTTGGGCTACATAATCAGAGAGCTCCTCTATGTCTCTTTTCATGTAGTCCAAGGAGGTACGTCTCAGGTCGTTAACACCAGCGTGGACAATGATTGAGTCGTACTTGTACCTGCTGTTGAGAGACCTGAGTGCATGCGTTATGTGGCGGATTCTAGCACCTGACAGACAGCTTACTGTGACCTTCTCCTTACTCAGTCTGGTGAGCGGGATGTCAGTGTGTCTGACTATGGAGTCACCAATGACTAGTGTGTCTGGTATTGTGTTTGGCCTTAAGGGCTGTGACTGCTTGGCACTCTGAATGTGTGGTCTATGTGTTGCAGGTGTTGTGTTCTGAGGTGGTAGTTGTTTGGGTGTCTGCTTTGGTGGCCTCTGCTGTTTTGGTAGATTTTTGATCAGAGCCTCCGAGTATGTCTTTGTGTGTTTATGTGTATGATTTGAGGTTGTGATGGTATTATGTGAGACTGGGTCTATAGTGTGTGTGGTTACCTTTTCCTCCTGTCTGGTCATGCCAGTCCTATGTTGAGAGAGCTCAGCCTCCAGTTTGGCCATAGTTGCATCTCGCATGTATTTGTGTTTTGTGGGAGGAGGAGAGGGTTGTCTGTGTACATGAGGCAATTGTAACATTGCCTCAATATTCCCAGGTTCACCAGCTGAGCAGGAGAGGACATTAGCAACTGATCCCTCAACATGCTAGAAGGAATAGACAGAAAAACTTAAGAAAAGGTTCTGGGGGATGTGGGTGACCGAGAAATGGGTTTGCTTTTTTGGGGTACTTTCTATAACAAGAGTGCTGTATCGAGGTGATAAGTACTGTTGGAGCAAGTGCTTAGCTATATAGATAGAGAATAGTCTACTTGGGAGTCAAGTAGAGATAATTTATAGTTGTAGGATACACTAAGTAGGACAGTAGTATACTTTGAGGAAGGTAGTTTTATGAAAATTTGAAGAGTGGACTTTAGGTAGCCCTAATAGTTTAATTCTGATTAACCGCTGCCCTAGTGTGCAACGGTAGCAGCTCGCTAAAAGCGCTAGCGTGCTTTATAGCAGGGGGCTGGAAAAAACAGGAAATGACCCAAAATGGCCGACAAATTACTAGTTGCTGCTTCTAACCACTCCTCTGAGGACAAACAAGCAGCTCAGTACTCCCCACTCCCACTGGTGAGTAAAGAAACTACCTCTGGCCACACAAGAAAATGGAGGAACACAGAAACCAAATACAAAGCCCAGGGATCAGCAAAATCTGATCACTGGAACAACTAGCTAGGAAAGTTTAGGAAAGGAGAAATATTTTTTTTTTTTTTTGTTTTTTTTTGCAAACAGACAGAAAAAATGCAGTAAATGCTTTGTTTTCGACTAAATTGCTATCAAAGGCTGGTACACTTGAGTGTATTAGCCTGTTTGTTACTTTTAAGCAATACTTTAGCCCACAAGTGCAATCAACAATATAAGCTCACAAAAACAGGAAAATAAGGTAATAAAACAGTAATATAGGCACAAACAGTAGTCGAAAAGCTCAAAAGATCGAAAAATGCAAACTAAAAAGTTTAAAAAATACTTATGATCAAGAAAGTTGCTTTTCTGCTCTGCTTGCTTAGGAACTCTGCAGGGGACCAAGAGGAGCTATGCCTAGTTCTCTAATGCCAGAAAAGCCTGCCAAAGTGTGCTTTATAGCAGGGGCTGGAAAAAACAGGAAATGACCCAAAATGGCCGACGAATTACTAGTTGCTGCTTCTGACCACTCCTCTGAGGACAAACAAGCAGCTCAGTACTCCCCACTCCCACTGGTGAGTAAAGAAACTACCTCTGGCCACACAAGAAAATGGAGGAACACAGAAACCAAATACAAAGCCCAGGGATCAGCAAAATCTGATCACTGGAACAACTAGCTAGGAAAGTTTAGGAAAGGAGAAATATTAGTTTAGGAAAGGAGTGTGTATATATATATATATATATATATATATATATATATATTGTGTGTGTGTGTATATATATATATATATATATATATATATATATATATTTATGTGTGTGTGTGTGTGTGTGTGTGTATACATATACATATATATATATATTTGTATATATATATATATATATATATATTTAGATATAAATATATGTACACACACACATACATCTACATGTATGAATACATTTCCCGTACTGTTGAATGACCGTGCTGGATATGTTTATAAAAACATCAGGGTTATGTATATCTGACATGGCTTAGTGGTAAATCACTTTGGCTGTGGTGTGCAGGGTCCTGGGTTCGAGCCTTGTAGAGGCTGTTTATTTTGTTGCCGGGCAGAACAAGGTCTATTGGATACAGACTGATTAAGGCACTTTTAAGCAGTTGTAAGTGGGTTTGCACAGGTTTGCGCGGAGGTAAACACTGCTAACTTCAGATTATAGTTTCTTATACTGATTTAGCTTCTCACTTGATTAACCTGTGTAGGCATTGCTTAAACCCGCTTACTGCTGCTTAAAAGTGCTTACTCCTGCTTACCCCATGCTAATTTCTTTAAAAGAAAAGAAAAAATGGTTGATAGGAAAGTGGTGAAAAAGGGGCACAAAGAGGGAAAGACAGTAGGGAAAATAGCTAGGGATGTGCAGGAAGGGTGTAGGGAAGGTCCATAGCTGCCCATTTCTTCTACAGCAGCAGCTGTGCATATACACTGAATTTGGGGATAGATTTGGACACTCAAACCCCTGAGAGAGGGGTGAGGACAACAATAATATGTTGTAAAGCCAATTAGACCAGATTACATGTGTCCAGTGAACACATATGCAAAATGGACAGAAATGTATGGGGTGAGATTTTTTTTTTTTGGGAACAGATTGACCTTTTTTTTTTTCAGGTGAGAGTGAGATGTTGGGGAGGGATAGTAGGTATATTTGGGGAGGTAGATTGGGTAGGTTAAGACAAAAAAGACACATACAAGGGTGGTATATGACACATGTGGGGGGTAAACACCCTGATGGGGAGGGGTGTTGGGAAATCGGAAGCCCATGGGCCCCCTTGTGGAATGAGTGGGACTGAGGTCCCCACCCATGGGCAGTCACCACTGCACCTTCACAGCCCCAAAGGTGGCTGTGCTGGGGGCTGAGTCGGAGAGCCAGGCCGACCCTCTAGTCATGACACGCGGCTCTCGAGCTGGCGTAGCAGATCTCCAAACTCCTGGTTGAGCTTGCTATGCACCATGACCCAGACCTGGCACCGGGTGACTGGTTCCTGTCCGTGTCCACTCCTGGCGGGGGTGAGCCCCATCCCCTGAGGCAGTTCCACCCCAAGGTGGTGCAGGACCAATGGATGAGGAGGTCCCGGGTTGGGTCCCAGACATGCTGGTGCCCGGTGCCATGGCCAGCTGAGGTGGGACAGGTGGGTCCACTGGGACCCGAATTCTCTTACGTGCTATGGTGTTTATGTTTTATCAAGATATGAGGGTTAGTAATAGTCAACACATTCCAGGATTAGGTATAACAGCATGCATAGATATTCCCATTAACCCAGACACCAGATATTGAACAGTTGCATAGCAAACAGAACACATGCATATATGGGACCACAGTGGTAATTACATCAGCATGCAGGTACATTGATGGCACCATGCCACCAATGTGGGAGTATTTCAACATACCACATGCATAGAAACAGATTTAAATAATTATCAAACAATAGGACATATGTCCCAACATTAGAGTTAAGTCACACATACTGATTGAGTTGGATATTTAGTTTATTGTTGCAGATATGGTGGGGGGGATGTCAATTAACAACTACTATATTCCTGTAGTTTGCATTACTTTCCTAGTCAGTGCTGTTATCTGTACCTTACAAGTATTAGTATACTGCCCTATTGCCTTACTTTGGACAATAGTATGGCTGTCGACAACTATATACATGAACTGGTTTTACCTGCAGTATACACCTCTTATCTGGTATACCTGTGGAGGAATTGTTTTTTAACACTAACTGTTTCTACACATACTCCCGGATTCCAGGTTGATGTTATGCACATACCTGTCAATCTCTTTTTGCACAGACTCTGGGCATGTCTTGACCAATTGCAGGTGAACCAGGACATACTTTGACTATTGCCCTCTTAAACCTTTAGTGAATTACAACACTCTTATACAGGATTTCCTAGACAGTTATATTATGTGGCACAGTGTGGGTGGCAGTGATGAGTGATACCTTATTATTCAGAGCAACTGCAACACTCACAATGCCATACAGTACCAGAGTAAGCAGTACCAGTACAGGGTATCAATCTTTTATTTCTAGGCACAGTGTTCATATCTGACAGACCTGTGGGAGCAATGCTTGTTGGCAGTACCTGAATGTTGCCAAACAAATTACCAGATTCCACATTAGTATTATGCACATACATCTCACTCTGTTACTGTACACACTCTGGTCAGAGCTTGACAACATCGGGGTGTAGATGGGACATACTTGGCTTATTACTCTCATAACATTTTGGGGAGTTGCTAGAGTGACTGGTCTGTTCTCATAGATGCCTGACAGTCAGTTGTATTTCTTGTTTGCTGCCTAAACATCTGGGATTATCCCAGGGTGACGGGCAGCAAATATGGGCCGATATATTGGACATGCTGGACATAGCTGTACAGTTGTAGGGTATGATTCTGTATGCAGCCTACTACCACTCCTAGGATTCGGACCATGGCTGTGTCTGCTAAAAATAAAACACTGTCCATCACAATTGTGTGTGCTATAGCGATATTGCTGTATATCTCTTATCTAATTTCTGTCTAAAATTCTCCTGGGGTTTTACATTCTGACCTTGTATTACAACACTCTTATACAGGATTTCTTAGACATTTATATTATGTAGCACAGTGTGGGTGACAGTGATGAGTAATACCTTATTATTCAGAGCAACTGCAACAGTAACAATGCCATACAACACCAGAGTAAACAGTACCAGTACAGGGTATCAATCTTTTATTTCTAGGCACAGTGTTCATATCTGACGGACCTGTGGGAGCACTGTTTGTTAGCATTACCTGAATGTTACCACACAAATTACCAGATTCCACATTAGTGTTATGCACATACATCTCACTCTGTTACTGTACACACTCTGGTCACAGCTCGACAACATAGGGGGTGTAGATGGGACATACTTGGCTTATTACTCTCATAACATTTTGGGGAGTTGCTAGAATGACAGGTTTGTTGTTGTATTTCTTGTTTGCTGCCTAAATGTCTGGGATCATCCCACTGATTCCCAGGGGGACAGGGTGACAGGCAGCAGATGTGGGCCAATTTACTGGAATTCTGGACATATCTGTACAATTGTGGGGTATGATTCTGTATGCAGCCTACTACCACTCCTAGGATTTGAACCATGGCTGTGTGTGCTAAAGATACAACAGTTCACGTCTCAGTTGAGTGTGCTATTTGGATTTTGTTGTCTGTCTTTTCACTGTTTTCTGTCTATGTCTCTCTCAGTTGTACTATATGACCTCTAGGGATTACACCAGACACATGCAGACATTCCTACACATTTTATTTATGTTGTACAGTGTGGGTAACAGTGCAACAGTACTATTAAGTGATTGCAAATCTACATTACCATGTGATACCAGAGTAAACACATGTAGTCCAACAGTTAGACCTTTATTGTTAGGCTATTATGCTTTTATTTACATACAACCTATATGAGACTCTTCCTGTCATATTCTCTGGTGTATGCAGTACATGCCTTAAACAATACAGGTTTTATACAGGCAATTAACTTATACTACTTTTAGATTTATTTTCTATGACAGTACATGCAAGAGTATTACTAACCTGCCTCGCATCGCAACCGCTCCAAGCGTCATCCATGGGCCTCTTGGTTCGTAGCCCACCTACTTGCCACTGTGAAGGACATAAAAAGAATATTTAGCTACACCTATCCATAATATACATGAGCTGGCAATTATTATACAGGTAGTGGACTGATACTTACACACGGCTGGGACCTCCCCTGTCTTCCTAGTCTCTTGGATCCACTGATCCAAGGGATCCCCCTTTCACCACTTCAGGTTGGCATAGTGATGCTTGACCTGCTCACCAGTTCGAGGTATGCCAGTGGCACTTGTGAGGTCACGGGTGAGACAGTCCCAGGCTTCTGCTTTATATTTGGAACCCTGGTACTGGCCCTGCAGCAGTCTGTGGTTATGGTCTATCACAAAGAGTCCTGCCATGACTATGGACTCCTGGATGCCCCAGTGTTGCCCCTGAAAGTGCACACCCTCTCCCATTCCAGATATATTGCCTACAAGGGAAAGGTACAGCCAGTTATGAGATGTATTCCCACCTGTTGGGTTTAAATAGGGCCGATTTCCCACACTTTGCCATGATTGGATGGTTTTGAAAAGGCTAAGCTATGGGCAAACCTGCTTACCTAAGGTTAGCATTGTTTAAAAGGGTATACCAATGGGCAGACTGAGTTATCTGGCCTACACATTGCTTACACCTACTAAGATGGGATGTGCAATGCTTAGCATTGCTTAATATCTAAGCTGCATTTTATTTGCTTTTTGGCATTGAATTATTATTCATTACATGTTATATATGTGTTTGGTATCCATGATTCATGTGTACATACACTGTATGGGGTCCTTGTGTTTTTTAGAGGATCTCAACACTTTATTACAATGACACCTCACATCTGGGCTTAATGCAGTACTCCAGTTCACATATTTATGTTATGTAGTAGGTTATACAATATAAAGCTGTATATACATTCCTTTCACATGTTCAGTTTGAATTAGTAAGGATCTCTTCGGTAATCCCTTGATCCTATGTACTGCTGTGATGGCTTAGTGGTTAACTACTGTGACTATGGTGTACAGAGTCCTGGGTTCAAGACCTGCAATGGCTGTTTATTTTGTTTCTGGCCAGAACAGCGGCTGATGCATACAGAGTGCTTAAAGCACTTTTAAGCAACTGTAAGCGGGTTTGCGTGAAGGTAAGCAATGCTAACCTCCAGTTACAGAGAGTTAGCTTCAATATTGCTTAACCTGTGCGCGCATTGCTTACCCCTGAGCAAACAGGCTTAAACTCGCTTACTACTGCTTAAATATGCTTACTCCTGCTTACTACTGCCTAATAGTGCTTACACTTTTTACTAGTGCTTATTCCCGCTTACCACCACAGTAATTTAGACAGTAATGTGTCTTTGGAAGGTGGTGGATTAGGGAACATCATCCAATTATTATTCATTACACATTTTACCTTTGATTTGTATCACTGATTCCTGTGTACATATACTGTATAGGGCAGTTGTAATTATCTCTGGACTTTGCAACATTATGACAATGACAACTCACATCTGCATTTAATGCAGTACTCCAGTTCACAAATATATGTTATTTAGTCGGTTATGCAACTAAAAATATTGGTCATAAAGTGATTTGACATGGAAAATGGAATGTACTGGAGTGGGACTCGAACTGGGAATGACTGCTCATAAGGAGAATGCTCTGCCCACTACACTATTGCCATACTGCTTCATTTGCATATATCTTGCTTTTTATCCTCTTGTGCCATTTAAGCTGCATTAACCATAGCTAAGCGATGGGCAAACCCGCACACCTACGGTTAAATTTAACACGTTTCATAAAAAATAACATCTTTATATTTGCTGTTTTAACTATTGCTCTTGTAAATGTGGGGGATGTTGCTGGGGGTATGCGAACACCTTTGAGCAGTCTCGGTCATTCTTTTATTAATACTCTGCTGTTCTTCATTGCAGGGGCTTGTATATTCTGAGAACTCTGTTTTCAGACACACCCCCTACACTCGTACATGTTCCGTGTAAGATTAGGAGCTCAGACAGTGTGCCTTCATTACTATGCATGGCGCGCTGCCATCCTGCTCCTAAACATCCGCTTCTGTGCAGGACTAAGCTAGTCCTGCACAGAAGGATAGTGAATCTGGGGGTCAGTCTTAGAATGTCCAAAAAGCCATGAAACGGTTTGTACATTTCTCTAATATGCGTTTCAGTCATCATATACTTATCTTTCCTTTGCTTTTTTAGACAAAATTAGTATTTTCCTTTCATTCTTTTCTACATTTTGTTTTAACATTTGAGAAGTTCCACTCAAATTCTGTAGTACATTTTAATGATATTATTTGGATAAACTTGGGAAATAATATCTTCTAATGAATCAAATGCTTTTGGTCCCTCATGAAGAAACATCATAATTTTATCTGGGGAAATAGTATGAGTTATATTCCATTTTTTTCTGAGATTTAACAAGAGGCTAGCAAGATTTTTTTTTCATTATTTTAGATGAATAATAATTACCAAATCTTATAACTATAGTCTATGTTTGGAGCCCAAAATGTAGTTTTGTCCAAGTGGAAGACAAATTTAAACAAAAATGGACCTGGGTGATAATTCCTGTTTAGTAGGATGTTTTCCAGTGAACTGAGTCCTGTTTTGATTTCATATCAAAAACTCTCTTGAAAGTTAAAGATTTTTGGGAACTAGGAAGTAAGAAGATTAATCCTATTTTTACCTTCTGTATTCTCAGGAAAACTGTATATGCTAATGTGTTTATTTTCCCTTTTCTCTAGGCCATCTACTTCCTCTAAAATCCACTTTTTAGCCAATGTTATGATGTAGAGGGATAAATCCATTACTCTGACCCAGGCAACCCAAGTCTGATTAGCGGCTTGGGCACTTGATGGAGTTAGCAGGCAGGATGGGACATTCCTATCTTAAGGGGAAGGTATGTGTTGATGTCTCTCGAGTGGAGTTCTAGTGAAAGCTGAACTCAGGAAGGTTGAGATATCAGGATCAGGTGTAGGATGGAAAGCACAGGACATGCTTCTTAAGGGCCGGGGAGTGCTGCGTGCTATAGTTTAGCATGCCAGACAGTTGTAGCATTGTGCTAGGCATGTAGAAGTGAGGTTATAGACCAAGCAAAATTTCCAGACCCCACAGATGATAGTTCTCCTTACGCTTGGACCACACCTATGCTGAGTGAGGAATGAATGCTTTAGTTGAGCCTTCATATAAAAGGTGGATGGGCTTATTGGATGGGGATGAAGAACATGAATGGAAAATGGGGTACCGGATGAAAAATCTAAATCCATTTCTTTGTAATAATTTAGTTTGTGCTTATTCATCTCCTAATCTTCCTTTTTTATGCTTTAGAGATGACTCATTGCCACTGATTTTGATGCCTTCTTACTGCATCAAGTTGTTCAACAGCTCAGATTTTTGTTAACATTTCTCTTTTACAAAGTAGCTTACTGCCCAAGTTATCAGTTTTCAAAGATAATTCTGGAATAGTAGTAAACAACTGGTGAATGCCGCATTAGATTATCTTGCTGTAAAGATGATTTTGATAAACTGAGTTTTCTTATGTATCAAAATGATGATGTTAACAGGAAATATGAAAAATTCCAATGTTTATATTTAATCCAAGTTATGACCACCAGCATAACCAATGGAACATTATATCTGATGTTGTCAATCTTCATTCATTCTTGACTGATGGGTTCAGTTCTGACCCCTTGGAACCAACTCGGCCATTGTACATTAGCTTGTACCAGCCAAAAAACTCTCGAGCTAAGGCTCTACCCACAATACCCCTCTTCTCATTACCTCAGATATCGTTTGCCACTCTGAAAATTGGACGCGTCAGGCAATACTCTCAGCTAAGTGCTTTATTTAGTTCTTTATTTACTGATTTCTCTAGAGTTGTTTGACTAAACGTTACTTGTATTTCCTCTTTGATAGTCTCGCTATTATCTGTGAGTGTTTGACTGCCTTCTACTGTATTTTATCCACCCCCTTACCGTAAGGTAATTCTAGTTTACCATTGTTGATAATAGGCCTTCCCTCCCTTTTTACCATTGGTAATCTTCCTTTTTCTCTTAATACCCTTTGGGCATTTCTGGTATACCATTGCTGGTAGATCTTAAAAAAAAAAGCCTTTTTCTTTTTTCTTTTCTCCTTTCTGCCTGATTGTGTGTGTGAATGTGAAATTAATATTGCAGAGAAACAAAAAAGGACACCCAGTTTCAAGCAATGTCAGGACTGTGGCAAAATTATGTCCAGTTCAGATGGGCATCTTTCTAGCATATACTGTTTGGGTGCCCCGCATCTGGACATTACATGTATAATTTGCCAGGGCTTTAGTACCCATAATTTAGCGGAGAGACAAAACAAGCTCATCCTGAAAGGCTTGTTGAAATGTTATTTTAGTGAAGCCCACTCTAAGGCTAAGTCGTCTAAATCCTCAAAGCCAGATGCAAAAAGAAAAAGCAATTCTGTGCTGATCTCACCATTGGCACATGAGGCAAACCCTCAAAAGTTGCAGGTTCCATCTGCCTCATCGGAACCAAAGGCCAAAACACATAAACTGACAGAATCAGCACCTTCAGCACCAACCTTTTTGATACCAATCATTATGGAACCGATACAGACTACCTCTGTACCAACCACTGTTTTGGTGCCTATGACCTCTTCGGCACCGACAATAGTTTCTGCACCAGTATCACTCTCTTCTCATTTGTTACTGGCTTCCTCTTTTGCACAGCAACCGATGGTGCCGAAAGTCGAACAAGTAATACTTCTCAGGACTAGATATTCCCCTTCTGTGGACCCATTCTTGGGTCAACTCCCCAGCCCCTTTGTGGATAGCCCTGAGTCCCCTTCAGGAATGTAGATCCATTCCTCCAGGAGCCTATCTGAATTAGATGTAGTTAGAGTGGTAGACCAGCTTTTGGCAGCCAGGGGTCTTCCTGCACCTATGCAGACCTCTCTCCATTTTGGAGCCAAGGCTTACTCTCCAGACTCCACCAGTTTATCCTTTTTCCAAGGTTTGGAGGTCTCCACTTCAGTGTTCCCAGTACTAGCTACCTCGATGCTGACGGTGAACCTCACCTCGGCACCAGGGTCGTCTCTGTTGTCTTCGGCTCCTTTGGATCTGTTGCACACATGAGACCATGGCTTGGCTGTCGGTTATGAGACCCTTAGTACAGTTCCAGTTGTTCCTATGGTGCCATCTTTGGCTGTCAAGACCTTGGCTGTTTCTAGCCCTTCCCCCGGCTCCTGTTCTGGATGGCAGCTCATCGGAGCTGGGTCTGACCCTGGTTCTGAGATTATCTTTCTAGGTTCCAGGCTCCCATTCCTCTTCTGGTGGACCTGCCTTCCAAATGATTTAGAGAGCTTTGGCCTCAACAGGCACCCAACTGGCTCCTAACTAATTGGAGTACCATATTTTTGTATCCTCTGGCTCACAGCTTTCACAACCTACTTTGTCTGGACAGCAGGCACAAGAGCTGCAAGATACCGCTCTTCAGGATCCCCCATCTTCGGAGTCATCTTCATAATTTCCCCCTGAAGAGCTACCCCATAAGAGGACATGCAAGACAAAGCACCTTGATTCTCCAGAAGAATCAGTCACCAAACACACAGATTATGATGAAGGGGAAGATTCCCCTGGTCACCCCCTAAAGATGTCTCATTTGGGGACATCTTAGAAATACTAAAATAGAGGGGTGATTGGAAACCCTCAAACCCATCCTCTGAGGAATCTGTGTTTTTGCAAGCTTTTCTTGCCTGCCCATCTACTTCCTGGGAGACCCCGCCCACTGACAATTTAATTAAACTGATTGTTCAGCGGGCATGGAAGGCTCCTGATTCCACTGAGCCCATTCCCCAGAGGCCAGATAAAATCTTAACTGCCCCAGAAGATCAGTCCCATTGGACAAAGGGTCTAGGAGTGGATGCCATGGTGGTGGCGGCAGCCATCAAAAAGGAACTCACTGAGGAGATTTCTACTGTCCATCCCCCTAACCAAGAGTCTAGGACGATGGACAGATTTGGGAAGCAGATTTTTGCATCACTGACCTTCAGTATTAGGTCCTTGCTGAGGCACATTTTACTAGACTCCAAAGGGATCTGATAAATTAACTTTTGGTCACCTTTGCAAGAGCAGTATCTGATGAGGTTCGGGACAAAGTTGCCTTGCAGCTTGTCACCCTGGAGTCTATTTCAAACTCGTCCATGTGGCTTATCTCCCATGCAACCGAAGGGACATCTAGGTCAGTGGTTACAGGTGTTGCCATAAGGCGACACACCTGAATGCACTTGTGTGACTGCAGAACCCTACAGGAGTTCCTTCATCAATGCTCTGGTTGATGCCTCCTTGTTGTTTGGCTCAAAAGTTAGAAACACACTAGCCAGGTGTGAGAAGGATGGAAAGACTTTTCTGCTGTGGGCATTCATTTTTCTGCTCCTCAACGATCCTATTCTAAGAACAAGAGGAGTGGGAAAATGTGGTTTAAAAAATCTCAAGGGCCTTTTCATCATAGATGTGGTGAGTACTCCCCCTGGGGCAGAGGGAGGAACTCTACTGGAAGACGTCCTCCCCATGGCAGAGGGGGTCCATGTAATCAGGACTCCAGAGATTCATTCTCTGGACAACCTTACCAGTGCTTTTAAAAGGAGGCCTGATTGCTTACCTCTGGAAGCAGTTGGGGGAAGATTTTCATTGCACCAATCAGTCTGGCTTACGATAACGTCAGATACCTGGATGTAGAAAATTATCATCAGAGGTTACCATATTCCATTCAATGGGCTATTGCTTCCAACCACTTTCTGGTAGCTATGCATATCCCAGGCAAATCCAACCTGATTGCAGACAAGTTGAGCAGATGCATTCTCCTGTCTCACAAGTGGTCTGCCAACCACAACATAGCGATGAAGATATTTCATCATTGGGGCCAGCTGTGCTGTGACCTGTTCACCTCTCCAATAAACAACAAATGCAGCAGCTACTTTCCCCTAATTCCCCCTCAGGGAGAGTCCCCAAGAGACTCAGTTCTCCTCAATTGGCCCCTGGGACTTCTTTATGCCTTTCCCCTTGTCCCACTGATTCCCCAGTTTTTGAGGAAAGCCCAAAGGTTGAGAAGCAGAGTAATTCTCATTGCACCCTATTGGCCCCACCAAATCTGGTTCCCCTTCCTTTGGCCTCATCTGGTTCACTGTTCTTGGATTCTGGTCCTGCCTCTGGACCTGATATCTCACCCTCAGGGCTTGGTGCATCCCCGTCTCCAAAATCCCAAGCTGATGGCTTGGTATATCCAATTCCAGTAATTGTCAGGCAAAATAACTTATCCTCTTCAGGTCAAAGGATTCTTCTGGCTTCCCATAAACTGTCTACCAGAAAGATTTACCAAAGCAAATGGAAAAGATTTTCAGTTTGGTCTTGTACAAACAACATAGACCCTTTCTCAGCTCCAGTTGATAAGGTCCTGGAATACTTATTGACCTTATTTGAATCAGGAGCCTCTACTTCCACAATTAAGGTTCATTTAGCTGCTATTTCTAATTTTCATGACGGACTTGATAATCATTCCTTGATGTCTCACCATTTATGCAATTTTTTTCTTAAAAGAGCTTTACATTTAAATCCTCCATTCAAAGATCCTGTAGCACCATGGGATTTGACCTTAGTCTTACAAAGTCTACTTCGACAGCCATTTGGGCCAGTAGCTACTTGTGACCTCAAGTTTTTGTCTTTGAAAACCATCTTCCTAGTAGCTATCATGTCTGCTAGAAGAATTTATGAGTTACAAGCTTTATGCATGAAACATCCTTAAATAATTTTTCACAAGGAGAGAGTCTCGCTAAGAACCAACCAGTCCTTCCTCCCCAAAGTGGTATCATAATCTAATATTAACCAGTCTATAGACTTGCCAGTTTTCTTTCCAAATTTTACAAACAAAGGTGAATATTGCTTGCATCTGCTGAATGTCCACAGACAATTACGTTTTTACTTGGACAGAACAAAATCTTCTAGAAAATCAGACCAGTTCTTTCTTTCCTTTTCAGACCCCAGATTGGGCAAACCTGTTTCAAAGGTTACCTTATCAAAATGGCTCAGAGACTGTGTTATCTTTGTCTACAATCAAAATAAACGCAAACTACCTACTTCTGTTAGGGTGCATTCTATCAGATTTGTTTCCACTTCAGCAGTCTTTCATTCAAAGGCCTCTATGGAAGAAATATGTGCAGCTGCAACATGGGCTACTCCTCATACCTTTGTAAATCATTACAAATTAGACATGGTCTCCAGGGAAAGAGCATCCTTTGGCTCTATGATACTCAGGAACATCCTTCCTTAGGGCCACCCAGGTTCATAAGTAGTTGGGGACTCTTTTCCTATCAGTCAAGAATGAATGAAGATTGACAACATCAGATAAAGAAGTTATGTCTTACCATAATGTTCCATCTGTGTTGTCGATCTTCATTCATTCTTGACATCCCACCCTCCTGTCCCCTCCAAGAGTCTTCTGGAGGATCAAACCTAGTCCTCGGATGCTATAGGGTTATATCTTAGAGAGGGCTTCTGTATTTTCTGTACTTCTTTGCAAACTCGATCTGAGGTAATGGGAAGAGGGGTATTGTGGGTAGACCCTTAGCTCAAGAGTTTTTTTGGCTGGCAAGAGCTATGTACAACGGTTGAGTTGGTTCTGATGGGTTGGAACTGAACCCATCAGTCAAGAATGAATAAAGATCGATAACAAAGCTGGAACATTATGGTAAGGACATAACTTCTTTATTTGGTTAATCTGAAAGACCTTTAATTGTAAAAAAAATATAAAAAAAAACGCAGAACAACTTCAAAGTGCTGACAGTGGCTGACCATCTTGACTCTGCCCAAATCCAATTACTTGGGACATTTTTGCATATGCTTCCAATAGTCCAGAAATGTGCCATAAGACAAATTTAATTTCTTCCAAGATCCTTCTTACTTTATTAACATGCAGCTGACTCCATTACTTGTTGTCCATGGAAAGCTTCTCCAGTGGCTAACACTTCTCTCTCAGTTGTTAACATTGCACATTTCTTCTCCACAATCATATTTTCAGCTAAGGTTAACGCTTTTTTCTGACATTATTTGAACACCAATACCTTCACAAAGAGCAATTACTGTCACATCCATCAAATTGCTTTACTGAATAAAATAAAAGTAAGTAAATGAATCTACAGGCACAACAGCCTACTAAAGGTGAATAAATAAAAAAAATAAATTAAACTGCGCGTAAGAGATAAAACATATTTATACTTTATTAAAACAAAAAGTGAGCACTTTTATTGCATGATTTCTTCAGACACTGAAGAAGTCATACCATGAAAGCTCTTACTTTTTGTTTTAATAAAGTAGACTTTATGCAATCGCCAAAATAGTAACCGTAATAATAATTACAATAGCAATGACATTAATTAACTGTGATACATGGAGCAAATGGGAAATCCAACCTTGTCAAGCACAGCAAGACATCCCATTGGTCACAGTTTTGATACCAAATAGACATTTAAATGTGTTGCTTGGGACTACCTGTTTAAAGTAGTTTTCAGCATGGGTTTTTCTGAAGATATTATTAGATTACTTGCAATGATTTATTAAGGGTTTTCTGCTGGTGCAAATACTTGGGCAAGAGCTGTTTTTTCAGCTTTGCAGAGTAAAGAGACAGGGGTACCTTCTTTCTCATTTATGTTTTGCAATATATCTTAACATTTTGTCAGAAAGACAACCTGGCACCAGATGATGACTATTGGCTATGGCGGCAACAGTATAACCAGTTGTTCTATGCTTATTTATGTAACTTTTAAACCCAGATGGGTAAATTGATAGGACTTCTGAAGAATTAAAGTTGGGTATTTTTTTCAGATACAAAAAAAATAAATAAAAGACAAAAGCATTTAAAATTGATTATGTCTCAACAGATGATGGTGATAATAGGTACTGTTTTCATTGGAGACAAATGAAATAACATCTTTGGGAATTAAGCTGGGAGTTCTTTGGGAGAGACACTTTAATATATTCTGATCTGATGCATAAAGTTAAAATGTTGGCTGCCCATTGGAAGCCCTTGTTATTGGATTTTACACCAAAATCTTTAAGGTAGTCCTGCTGATTAATCCTTAGATTTTCATGCTAAATTGCAGAAAATGTTTACTGTGTTTCTTTAGACTTGGAGAAAAATCTTGTATTATTTGGAGGATATTGACCTTTCCTACTTCATTGAGGAAAGGAATTTCCAGAGTTTGAATAGTGTACTAGGGTGACAGAGCTAAGATTGCTTTGTAACTTTTTTGTGAAGGGTTATCAAGCCTTCTGGAAGACATCTGTGGAATAATTTAGGGTCATACAGGGGAGTTAGCATCATATAAAACTGTAAAGTCAAATTTCCTTGGACAAAAAATTTCTGATAACCTTGGCATGAGCATTTAAAGTAATGGATACTACTCAATGGATTAAAGAGATTTTTTCATTGGGTATTTTAACACATTATAGAAATTATAAACTGGCAAACTATCTGTTTGCACTAGATCACTGATGCATTAAATCAATATACACCAAAAGGAAATGCTGGAGAGCAATCAGTAGAAAAAAAATGCTAAACTGCAGAACACTGCCTGGTTTACCTGAATGAGAAAAGTAAGAAAACAGAAGTCAGGGGAATCTCTGCAGATGGAAACTGAAGTAGGTGATAAAGCATCCAAGCCAAAGTTCTGTGTAGGAAGATTTGCATGCATTTGTCTAAGACAAATGCACATAAGTTTCAAGAAAAAGAACCAGAACTGACACAGTATTGTTTATATATATATATATATATATATATATATATATATATATATATATATATATATATATATATTGGGCAACTTAAATTGATTGGTCAAATGGTAGTTAAGTCAACAGATTTCCTGCCTGCTTAATTTGTTTGACAGGAAAGCTGTCAACTTTGGTGCAATATCTCTATTGTACTGGGGTTGGATAATATGCCCTTTCCCCAGTATTGTGTGATCTCAGAGTTGGTATATTTAAGCAGCAGGGTACCTTTAAGTATAGTCCTATACAGCAGGGACACAGACTCTTAGCAAGTCTGTCTGAGCTTCTCAGCAACTTTTTCTTCAGGCTTTCCTTGGAAAGGAAAGATGTCCAAGTTCTTTCTGATATCATCCCCCAAATATCTGTAGTTCTTCATCCAAAACCACTTCTCTGGGCAAAACAATGCACCTTCAGAAAGGGTCAACATCTGTGAATTGGATGACTTCAGTCCTTCTTTTTGTATACCAATATTTACATTATTTTTATGTCAGTTTCAGTTCATTTTTGACACACCATTCAGACAGAACCTCCACACTATGCTACATTGACCATCCAGGCTTGAAACCCTTGGTTTCAGGCCATCCACATGGGCAGTGAGCCCTAGGCAGGCCACCTACATTGTAGTGGGTTAAGCCTGGTGTCAGCTTACACACTTTGTGTAACCATCTAGCTGCCAATCTAACCACATCAAGGGTACATGGTCTGTCACCAATGTGAAGTCCTGGTGAAGGAGGTAATACTTCTCAGGACTAGATATTCACCTTCTGTGGACCCAATCTTGGGTCAACTCCCCAGCCCCTTTGTGGATAGGCCTGAGTCCCCTTCAGGAATGTAGATCCATTCTTCCAGGAGTCTATCTGAATTAGATGTAGTTAGAGTGGTAGACCAGCTTTTGGCAGCCAGGGGTCTTCCTGCACCTATGCAGACCTGTCTCCCTCCTGGAGCCAAGGCTTACTCTCCAAAGACTCCACCAGTTTATCCTCCTTCCAAGGTTTGGAGCTCTCCACTTCAATGTTCCCAGTACTAGCTACCTCGATGCTGACGGTGAACCTCACCTCGGCACCAGGGTCGTCTCTGTTGTCTTCGGCTCCTTTGGATCTGTTGCACACATGAGACCATGGCTTGGCTGTCGGTTATGAGACCCTTAGTACAGTTCCAGTTGTTCCTATGGTGCCATCTTTGGCTGTCAGGACCTTGGCTGTTTCTAGCCCTTCCCCAGCTCCTGTTCTGGATGGCAGCTCATCGGAGCTGGGTCTGACCCCGGTTCTGAGATTATCTTTCTTGGTTCCAGGCTCCCATTCCTCTTCAGGTGGACCTGCCTTCCAAATCATTTAGAGAGCTTTGGCCTCAACAGGCACCCATCTGGCTCCTTACTAATTGGACTACAATATTTTTGTATCCTCTGGCTCGCAGCTTTCACAACCTACTTTGTCTGGACAGCAGGCACAAGAGCTGCAAGATACCACTGTTCAGGATCCCCCATCTTCGGAGTCATCTTCATAATTTCCCCCTGAAGAGCTACCCCATAAGAGGACATGCAAAATGAAGCACCTTGATTCTCCAGAAGAATCAGTCACCAAACACACAGATTATGATGAAGGGGAAGATTCCCCTGGTCACCCCCTAAAGATGTCTCATTTGGGGACATCCTAGAAATACTAAAATAGAGGGGTGATTGGAAACCCTCAAACCCATCCTCTGAGGAATCTGTGTTTTTGCAAGCTTTTCTTGCCTGCCCATCTACTTCCTGGGAGACCCCACCCACTGACAATCTAATTAAACTGATTGTTCAGTGGGTATGGAAGGCTCCTGATTCCATTGAGCCCATTCCCCGGAGGCCAGATAAAATCTTAACTGCCCCAGAAGTTCAGTCCCATTGGACAAAGGGTCTAGCAGTGGATGCCATGGTGGTGGTGGCAGCCACCAAAAAGGAACTCACTGAGGAGATTTCTACTGTCCATCCCCCTAACCAAAAGTCTAGGATGATGGGCAGATTTGGGAAGCGGATTTTTGCATCACTAACCTTCGGTATTAGGTCCTTGCTAAGGCACATTTTACTAGACTCCAAATGGATCTGATAAATTAACTTTTGGTCACCTTTGCAAGAGCAGTATCTGATGAGGTTCGGGACAAAGTTGCCTCACAGCTTGCCACCCTGGAGTCTATTTCAAACTCGTCCATGTGGCTTATCTCCCATGCAGCCGAAGGGACATCTAGGTCAGCGGGTACAGGTGTTGCCATAAGGCGACACACCTGAATGCACTTGTGTGACTGCAGAACTCTACAGGAGTTCCTTCATCAATGCTCTGGTTGATGCCTCCTTGTTGTTTGGCTCAAAAGTTAGAAACGCACTAGCCAGGTGTGAGAAGGATGGAAAGACTTTTCTGCTGTGGGCATTCATTTTTCTGCTCCTCAACGATCCTATTCTAAGAATGAGAGGAGTGGGAAAATGTGGTTCAAAAAATCTCAAGGGCCTTTTCATCATAGACGTGGTGAGTACACCCCTGGGGCAGAGGGAGGAACTCTACTGGAAGACGTCCTCCCCATGGCAGAGGGGGTCCATGTAATCAGGGCTCCAGAGATTCATTCTCTGGACAACCTTACCAGTGCTTCTAAAAGGAGGCCTGATTGCTTACCTCTGGAAGCAGTTGGGGGAAGATTTTCATTGCACCAATCAGTCTGGCTTACGATAACGTCAGATACCTGGATGTACAAAATTATCATCAGAGGTTACCATATTCCATTCAGTGGGCTATTGCTTCCAACCACTTTCTGGTAGCTATGCATATCCCAGGGAAATCCAACCTGATTGCAGACAAGTTGAGCAGATGCATTCTCCTGTCTCACGAGTGGTCTGCCAACCACAACATAGCGATGAAGATATTTCAACATTGGGGCCAGCTGTGCTGTGACCTGTTCACCTCTCCAATAAACAACAAATGCAGCAGCTACTTTCCCCTAATTCCCCCTCAGGGAGAGTCCCCAAGAGACTCAGTTCTCCTCAATTGGCCCCTGGGACTTCTTTATGCCTTTCCCCTTGTCCCACTGATTCCCCAGTTTTTGAGGAAAGCCCAAAGGTTGAGAAGCAGCGTAATTCTTATTGCACCCTATTGGCCCCACCAAATCTGGTTCCCCTTCCTTTGGCCTCATCTGGTTCACTGCTCTTGGATTCTGGTCCTGCCTCTGGACCTGCTATCTCAGGGCTTGGTGCATACCAGTCTCCAAAATCCCAAGCTGATGGCTTGGTATATCAAATTCCAGTAATTGTCAGGCAAAATAACTTATCCTCTTCAGGACAAAGGATTCTTCTGGCTTCCCATAAACTGTCTGCCAGAAAGATTTACCAAGGCAAATGGAAAAGATTTTCAATTTGGTCTTGTATAAACAACATAGACCCTTTCTCAGCTCCAGTTGATAAGGTCCTGGAATACTTATTGACCTTATTTGAATCAGGAGCCTCTACTTCCACAATTAAGGTTCATTTAGCTGCTATTTCTAATTTTCATGACGGACTTGATAATCGTTCCTTGATGTCTCACCATTTATGCAAATTTTTTCTTAAAGGAGCTTTACATTTAAATCCTCCATTCAAAGATCCTGTAGCACCATGGGATTTGACCTTAGTCTTACAAAGCCTACTTCGACAGCCATTTGGGCCAGTAGCTACTTGTGACCTCAAGTTTTTGTCTTTGAAAACCATCTTCCTAGTAGCTATCATGTCTGCTAGAAGAATTTATGAGTTACAAGCTTTATGCATGAAACATCCTTAAATAATTTTTCACAAGGAGAGAGTCTCGCTAAGAACCAACCAGTCCTTCCTCCCCAAAGTGGTATCAGAATCTAATATTAACCAGTCTATAGACTTGCCAGTTTTCTTTCCAAATTTTACAAACAAAGGTGAATATTGCTTGCATCTGCTGAATGTCCACAGACAATTACGTTTTTACTTGGACAGAACAAAGTCTTCTAGAAAATCAGACCAGTTCTTTCTATCCTTTTCAGACCCCAGATTGGGCAAACCTGTTTCAAAGGTTACCTTATCAAAATGGCTCAGAGACGGTGTTATCTTTGTCTACAATCAGAATAAACGCAAACTACCTACTTCTGTTAGGGTGCATTCTATCAGATTTGTTTCCACTTCAGCAGTCTTTCATTCAAAGGCCTCTATGGAAGAAATATGTGCAGCTGCAACATGGGCTACTCCTCATACCTTTGTAAATCATTACAAATTAGACATGGTCTCCAGGGAAAGAGCGTCCTTTGGCTCTATGATACTCAGGAACATCCTTCCTTAGGGCCACCCAGGTTCATAAGTAGTTGGGGACTCTTTTCCTATCAGTCAAGAATGAATGAAGATTGACAACATCAGATAAAGCACCAGGAATCAGGATACTATGCTGGAAACACTAGGTTTATTATGAATAAAATGGTTAAGCGCTTTCTACAGTACTTGGACTGTCTTCATCAGAACAACATATAATAAAATTCTTAGACTTATATATAACAAACAATCTAAAAACCCGCCCTTAATAACAATCAATCAATTAAATCAATTATTTGACAATGAATGAAAATTAGCATTCTTACACACAACGTAAACAACCATATGTTAAATGCTTACTTACAAGAAAAAACAAAAAAGGATATGTAACCTTTGTGCAGAACAATGTGAGAAATACAATCGTCTGCACAAACATAAAAATATCTGGAATACTTACAAAACCTAACTAAACAAAATTACTACATTGTTGAATACTTAAATGCATATGTTTTCTTCTTTTAAAAATTATTTAACACTTTATTTGAAAAATAAAATGATGTGTCTCACTGAATGTATAGGAAGACACTTTATATAAAAAACACTATATAAAATATGTACAATATATTTCTACATATATGTCATAATAATAATAAAGATAATAAATGAATGTTACCAATAAAGCCTTCTATGAAATTACTATAACAAAATATCCAACATGAATATTAAAAAGCTAAAAACATACAAAAAAACTAGGAAAATTCTTGGAATTACCCTCTAGCTAAATTTAAACTATAGGTAGGTCAATAGCAAATGTAATAAATATGTTGGAAAAATACATTGTATTGCACAATAAATTGAATTGTAAATTGAATTAAACCCTTACAAGAGGTTTGGTGGGAATCATCTCATTGAGGTCAGGGGGGGTGGCTGCATCTAACCTGATCTGCCACCTGATTTCCCTTTCCCCCACTGTAGCCTTTATGTTACCACCTCTAGGATTAGGGGTAATAACATCCAAAATAGCAAATTTGAACATCTTACACTGTGGACTATTGATAAGGTGTCTAGATAGTGCATTGTTGATGTCACACTTCCTCATACAGTATATGTGGTCATATATTCTATTCTTTAAACTGCGATCAGTCTTCCCCACATAATAACTCATACAAGTTTGGCAAACACTTAGGTATATTACGTGTTTAGTTAAACAATTACCATTAGAGAACCAGATCTTACTTTTTAAACAATTCTTAAGAATAATACTAGGTATATCCAGGATATATTTACAGTAGTTACATTGACCACATCTTTTAGTACCTGTCCTCTGTACTTTGGTGTTTTGTTGACAATTTGATTTGATTTCTATTATTCTTTTCAAATTATTACCTGTTTTGTAAACAAAATGTGGTCTATCAGTAATCTTACTTTTGATGGCCTGGTCACTAGTCAAAATGTTCCAGTTTGTTGTAATAATGTTCTTAACCTCACTAGAATGTCTGCCATATTGGATAATACATGATCTAGTGTGTGTGTTGTCAATAACTGTCCCATCTGTCTTATTTATCTTATTGTCCCCTGTGAACGAGGGCTTAGAAATGCCCACCCCCAGTAGTGGTTTGTATTTATGTCCCCATTCTTTTCTAACATAACATATAATATCATTCACCATCTTATGTGGGTATCCCTTGTCAATAAATAACTGCCCAATGTAATCCAGTTCTTTGTCCAAACATTCTCTCTCGGTGGTCATACGGGCAGCCCGTATGCACTGCCCCTTGATAATGCCCCTTTTGGTATTGTATGTGTGTGCACTGCTGTAGTGTAAGTAGCCATTGCTGAAAGTGTCTTTTCTGTAAATACGGGAATGGAATTCATCGTCCTTGCTGTAAATAAAGACATCAAGATAATTGATACCATGAGTGTCATATTGGTGGGTGAATTTTAGATATTCCGTGGTGTTGTTAATGTACCTCATGAATTCCAACAACACCTTCACTTCACCCTCCCAAAGGATGAAAATATCATCCAGGTATCGAACATATCTTTTGATATATGACATCCAATCCGAATTTAAAATGAATTCCACTTCCCAATCCAACAATACCATGTTGGCATAAATAGGGGCACAGGCAGTACCCATGGCTACCCCCGTTTTCTGTCTGTAGTGCTCCCCCTCATAATAGATGTAATTGTGATCCAGAACAATGTCCATGAATTCCGTCAGGAGTGAGATATCATCCTGGCCTAACCCACTCACTTGGTGCATACTACTGATGAATCTCTGAAGTCCGTCCTCCTTTGGAATACAGGAAAACAAATCCTGGACGTCTATTGTCACATAAACCACATTGGGAGACCATAATTCCTTTCTAAAAAGACCCAGGAACTCCCAAGAATCTTTCATTATGTGTTCCACTGTGTTATAGACGTGTTTCAATTTGTGATGGATAACCTGTCCAAAGGGAAAAGCTTTACTAGCACTACCAGAGATGATGGGACGAAATGGTGGATCATAAATATTTTTATGAACTTTGGGAATACCTGTGATGGTGGCCAGAATGGGGAACTCCACCTTGAGAAACCTGTATAAGTCTTCACTAATTCTGTTTTCCACTATAAATTCTTCTAAATAAGAGTCAATACGGCTGTGGGCTATATTTACTTCATTAATAGAAGAGGGTGTGTACTGTGTTGAATTGTTCAATAGATCAAAGATTTTACTTTTGTATTGTTCCTGATCGTAAAACACAATCCCCCCACCCTTGTCCACGGTCATAATGCGAATGTTGTTGTCACACAGCGATTGAATCACATCCATCATGTCTTTACCTGATTGTTTCCCACCTCTTGTATACTTGTGTTTATTATGGAAAGAATATAACTCAGAATTGACTACATTTTCAAAAGATATAAGTGTATTACACATAGGTGGAGTAAAAGCACTCTTTTTCTTTAATTCATCTGTCTGATTGACACTGGTGACATTTTGATTTTTGAAAAAAATTCCCAAATTGAGTTTTCTCATAAATAATTTAAATTCAACAAGGGTATCAGTTACATCAAACTTAAAATCTGGTATGAATTTCATACCCTTTGAAAAAATTTGAAAAAATTCCGGTGAAACTGGGTGGGCACTGTAGTTATAGATCTTAATCTCCCCACTAGTGTGAAGGATCCCACAGTCATTAATTTCTGAAGAGTGTTTACCATGAATCATATTACTAAGACCAATGTCAACATTACTGGGGTCAGGATTAGGAGAATCGACTACTAGTTGTATCTCCGATTCCTCCAAATGTTCTTCCCTTTCCCCCTGGGTTCTACTGTTCTCCATTGGTCTCTTCCATTCTCTAAAAAACATTCATCATCATTACGGTTGACATTACGGTGACCATCAACATATGCATCATCACCAACACGGGAGACCGAGTACTTTACATATCTTTTCTCAGAAACAAATTTCCTATCATTTCCACTTTTCCATCTGTAAGCTGTCCCTTTCTCATATTGTGCAATATCCCTCTGCAACGTTTTGTATTTCCTATCATAAGTTTTCTTATACATGTTTTCAGCATATTCATATTGCTTGTAATACAACTTCTCCCACTGTGAAAACAAAACGTCATCCCGTATCAATTTGTCAATTCTATCAATTTCATTAAGCAATAAGCTAATTTTAGAATCATTACTTTCAATAATGAACATGATAAACTTTCTGCCAAATTCATCAAACATGTCGTTACAGACTTTAATATTATGAACATTCATATCTACCCCCATCGGTTCTTTGAAGAACCGCAGCCCCATAGGCACTATCCCACTGTCTAAACATTTGTGTAGATATAAATTTTCAACTTGAAGGTTCTTTACCTTCGTTAAATTATTACCAAATGTGAATATTAACTTCTTCAAAGAAGGAAAATTCCCTCCTTTATTATCTTTATCATTACTACGACATATATGTAGAAATATATTGTACATATTTTATATAGTGTTTTTTATACAAAGTGTCTTCCTATACATTCAGTGAGACACATCATTTTATTTTTCAAATAAAGTGTTAAATAATTTTTAAACGAAGAAAACATATGCATTTAAGTATTCAACAATGTAGTAATTTTGTTTAGTTAGGTTTTGTAAGTATTCCAGATATTTTTATGTTTGTGCAGACGACTGTATTTCTCATATTGTTCTGCACAAAGGTTACATATCCTTTTTTGTTTTTTCTTGTAAGTAAGCATTTAACATATGGTAGTTCACGTTGTGTGTAAGAATGCTTATTTTCATTCATTGTTAAATAATTGATTTAATTGATTAATTGTTATTAAGGGCGGGTTTTTAGATTGTTTGTTATATATAAGTCTAAGAATTTTATCACATGTTGTTCTGATGAAGACAGTCCAAGTACTGTAGAAAGCGCTTAACCATTTTATTCATAATAAACCTAGTGTTTCCAGCATAGTATCCTGATTCCTGGTGCTTTTTGCCACTGGTTGGTGATTTGTTTATTTGTTGATCGCTGGGATTCTTTCGGTTTATTTTAACATCAGATAAAGAAGTTATCTCCTTACCATAATGTTCCATCGGTGTTGTCGATCTTCATTCATTCTTGACATCCCACCCTCCTGTCCCCTCCAAGAGTCTTCTGGAGGATCAAACCTAGTCCTGTGATGCTATAGGGTTATATCTTAGAGAGGGCTTCTGTATTTTCTCTACTTCTTTGCAAACTCGATCTGAGGTAATGGGAAGAGGGGTATTATGGGTAGAGCCTTAGCTCAAGAGTTTTTTTGGCTGGCAAGAGCTATGTACAACGGTTGAGTCTGTTCCGAGGGGCTGGAACTGAACCCATCAGTCAAGAATGAATGAAGATCGATAACAAAGCTGGAACATTATGGTAAGGACATAACTTCTTTATTTGGTTAATCTGAAAGACCTTTAATTGTAAAAAAAATATAAAAAAAAATGCAGAACAACTTCAAAGTGTTGACAGTGGCTGACCATCTTGACTCTGCCCAAATCCAATTACTTGGGACATTTTTGCATATCCTTCCAATAGTCCAGAAATGTGCCATAAGCCAAATTTCATTTCTTCCAAGATCCTTCTTACTTCATTAACATGCAGCTGACTCCATTACTTGTTGTCCATGGAACGCTTCTCCAGTGGCTAACACTTCTCTCTCAGTTGTTAACATTGCACATTTCTTCTCCACAATCATATTTTCAGCTAAGGTTAACGTTTTTTCTGACATTATTTGAATACCAATACCTTCACAAAGAGCAATTACTGTCACATCCATCAAATTGCTTTACTGAATAAAATAAAAGTAAGTAAATGAATCTACAGGCACAACAGCCTACTAAAGGTGAATAAATAAAAAACAATTAAATTAAACTGCTCGTAAGCGATAAAACATATTTATACTTTATTAAAACAAAAAGTGAGCACTTTCATTGTATGATTTCTTCAGACACTGAAGAAGTCATACCATGAAAGCTCTTACTTTTTGTTTTAATAAAGTAGACTTTATGCAATCGCCAAAATAGTAACCGTAATAATAATTACAATAGCAATGACATTAATTAACTGTGATACATGGAGCAAATGGGAAATCCAACCTTGTCAAGCACAGCAAGACATCCCATTGGTCACAATTTTGATACCAAATAGACATTTAAATGTGTTGCTTGGGACTACCTGTTTAAAGTAGTTTCCTGCATGGGTTTTTCTGAAGACATTATTAGATTACTTGCAGTGATTTATTAAGAGTTTTCTGCTGATGCAAATACTTGGGCAAGAGCTGTTTGTTCAGCTTTGCAGAGTAAAGAGACAGGGGTACCTTCTTTCTCATTTATGTTTTGCAATATATCTTAACATTTTGTCAGAAAGACAACCTGGCACCAGATGATGACTATTGGCTATGGCGGCAACAGTATAACCAGTTGTTCTATGCTTATTTATGTAACTTTTAAACCCAGATGGGTAAATTGATAGGACTTCTGAAGAATTAAAGTTGGGTATTTTTTCAGATACAAAAAAAAAATAAATAAAAGACAAAAGCATTTAAAATCGATTATGTCTCAACAGATGATGGTGATAATAGGTACTGTTTTCATTGGAGACAAATGAAATAACATCTTTGGGAATTAAGCTGGGAGTTCTTTGGGAGAGACACTTTAATATCTTCTGATCTGATGCATAAAGTTAAAATGTTGGTTGCCCATTGGAAGCCCTTGTTATTGGATTTTACACCAAAATCCTTAAGGTAGTCCTGCTGATTAATCCTTAGATTTTCATGCTAAATTGCAGAAAATGTTTACTGCGTTTCTTTAGACTTAGAGAAAAATCTTGTATTGCTTGGAGGATATTGACCTTTCCTACTTCATTGAGGAAAGGAATTTCCAGAGTTTGAATAGTGTACTAGGATGACAGAGCTAAGATTGCTTTGCAACTTTTTTGTGAAGGGTTATCAAGCCTTCTGGAAGACATCTGTGGAATAATTTAGGGTCATACAGGGGAGTTAGCATCATATAAAACTGTAAAGTCAAATTTCCTTGGACAAAAAATTTCTGATAACCTTGGCATGAGCATTTAAAGTAATGGATACTACTCAATGGATTAAAGAGATTTTTTTCATTGGGTATTTTAACACATTATAGAAATTATAAACTGGCAAACTATCTGTTTGCACTAGATCACTGATGCATTAAATCAATATACACCAAAAGGAAATGCTGGAGAGCAATCAGTAGAAAAAAAATGCTAAACTGCAGAAGACTACTTGGTTTACCCGAATGAGAAAAGTAAGAAAACAGAAGTCAGGGGAATGTCTGCAGATGGAAACTGAAGTAGGTGATAAAGCATCCAAGCCAAAGTTCTGTGTAGGAAGATTTGCATGCATTTGCCTAAGACAAATGCACATAGGTTTCAAGAAAAAGAATCAGAACTGACACAGTATTGTTTATATATATATATATATATATATATATATATATATATATATATATATATATATATATATATATATATATATATATATATATATATATATATATATATATATATATTGGGCCACTTAAATTGATTGGTCAAATGGTAGTTGTCAACAGATTTCCTGCCTGCTTAATTTGCTTGACAGGAAAGCTGTCAACTTTGGTGCAATATCTCTATTGTACTGGGGTTGGATAATATGCCCTTTCCCCAGTATTGTGTGATCTCAGAATTGGTATATTTAAGCAGCAGGGTACCTTTAGCTATAGTCCTATACAGCAGGAACACAGACTCTTAGCAAGTCTGTCTGAGCTTCTCAGCAACTTTTTCTTCAGGCTTTCCTTGGAAAGGAAAGATGTCCAAGTTCTTTCTGATATCATCCCCCAAATATCTGTAGTGCTTCACCCAAAACCACTGCTCTGGGCAAAACAATGCACCTTCAGAAAGGGCCAACATCTGTGAATTGGATGACTTCAGCCCTTCTTTTTGTATACCAATATTTACATTATTTTTATGTCAGTTTCAGTTCATTTTTGACACACCATTCAGACAGAACCACCACACTATGCTACATTGACCATCCAAGCTTGAAACCCTTGGTTTCAGGCCATCTACATGGGCAGTGAGCCCTAGGCAGGCCACCTACATTGTAGTGGGTTAAGCCTGGTGTCAGCTTACACACTTTGTGTAACCATCTTGCTGCCAATCTAACCACATCAAGGGTACATGGTCTGTCACCAATGTGGAGTCCTGGTGAAGGAGGTAATAGTTTAGTGAAGAGTATACCACTTAATCATTAAGTATTCCCACTCAGTAGTGGCATGCTTGGTTTTGGCCCTATGGAACTTACAGCTCAGATAATATATATGGTATTCTTCCTCATCAAAGGGCTCTGATAGCACTGCACCTGGGATGCATCAGAATAAATTAATAAAAGGCCTGCTAAAATCCAGAAATGCTAAGATGGGCTATGAAGACAATGTTTCCTTTAACTACGTGAAAACATTGTCTGCCTTTATTGTCTGCTTTACTTTAAAATTATATCTTCCCTTCTGTCATGTAAAATTGGGTTCAAACATTTGATAGTGCCCAGCTAACCCAAATAATGACCTTAGTTGATTCTTAGTGTCTGGGATAGTCTAGTTTCTTACTGCTTCTAGTTTTTCTTTCTGTGTCCTAACAGTTGCCCTAGCTATTACATAACCTAAATATTTCACCCACATCATGCCTAATTTGCACTTGAAGGCATTAACAATAACTTGGCATATGTTATAGAGTCTGACACTGCTTGCACTTCCTTCTAGTGTTCATTAGACTGAAAACTCATTTGACAGATAACTGTAGAAGTATATAGAAAGTATATGATGGTGTCATTTCTTATCAAACAGGTTATCAGGGAAGCGAGTCCAACAGGGTATGTGTGGATTGCAATGATCAGCATCATGTTGTACCCCCCAGATCTGTAGATGCTTATTTTTGTCCTCCAGCACTGATTCAGTGTGTGTGTTTGTTTGTTTTTTTCTCTGAGGTTGTGCAACCATGGAGTTAGTATATATATAAGGAAGGGAGGTGTGGTGGGCAAAGCCCTACACTTGGAGGGGTGCAGGTGGCCTTGCCTGCCCCCTTGCAAAAACATTTTTTATGTTATATTTGTTGTAGAAAATGTTTTAGATCTGATGTTGTCATTTTCATTAGTTCCTGAATGAATGGGTTCAGCTCTGCTCCACGGATCCGACTCGGCTACTTTCTAAAGATTCTAGGATCCAAATCTCAAGCTCCTTCCTTACCCATAATGCCCCTGACCACTACAATCCTTCAGATCTTGTTTGCTGCTCCTCCAGATGGTAGGGATTGTGATTGCTTGAGCCTGTCTGGGGTTTTGTGAGTGAAAGTTACAATTTATTGTTATTTTTTTACAGCTCTTCCTATTATTGGTTAACTAACCTCCTTTACCTTCTTTAATCTCCTCTACTGAGTTTTTGTTATTTTGATACTACCATTGTTGGTAGTCCATTCTGTATGCTTTTAGGTATTTTTTTCTACTACCATTGTTGGTAGTTATTTCCTTCTCTCTCTCTCTCTCTCTCTCATTTCTGTTTCTTCAAAAACAATTCTTCCTTTACATTCTTAAACTTGTTTGTGTTTTTCTAGTATAGCTAATAAGCTGACTGTATTTAAAAAATGCACTTCCTGTAGGCATAAGATCCCCAACTCTAATGCCCACAGAGAGTGAGTTTATTGTTTGGGACCAGCACATCTGGACACCTCTTATTCCATATCTGTGGACTTTAATACGAGCGCTATTAGCAACAGGAGGAACAAACATTCTGAATGGCCTCCTTCCCACTTCAGCTTCTTCTTCTTCTTCTTCTTCTTCTTCTTCTTCTTCTTCTTCAGGTATTTCTTCTTTAGGGGGTCAAACCCCCCTCCCAGAAATTGAAGCAGCCCAGGGGGCACAGTGGATGCTCACCTGTCTGATCTCCTCAGTCTACACCTGCTTTAGAACCTCCAAAGAAGGTTCTAAAGACCTCAGATCCAAAACCTTTGGATCTGACATCGTCTACTGTTTCATCTCCTTGGAGCTGGTATCTCTGAGATTATAATTTCCCTTTTTGCAAGAGATTCCTAAGAAGTTTTCAAGGCCAAAGGCCACCTACCACATCCTTTTCTGTTAGGTCTTCCCATAGTTTGCCCGAAACAGAGGTGGACTGGATGATGAGGAAAGTCCTCAGAACACAGATCCAGATGGTGGTTTTGCCAGCTGCATCTCCAATCGGATCTGTGTCCACCAACATTCCTTTCAACCTGTAATAGCTCCTTTTCTGATTTGGCCAGTCATTTCAAAGTCTGTGGATCCAAGAGCCCAGAGAGTTGAACTGTAGGATCCAAAGGTTATTTCATCCTCTACTGTGGCTACTTCCCTGACCCGATCAGCTTCAACAGTGTTGGAACATGACTGCATACGCATCAGATCCAAGGGGTTGACTTAGACTCTGACATTTTTGGACCCATGGCTTCCACTCGGAGCTTTGATGCTGGATAACTAATTTCTGACTCTCTCCTCAGAGTGGGGTTGGGTGGGCTTGGGGTTGTCTGCTCAGGGAGCTTCGGCTTCAGTGGGATTGTCCTTGGCTTCTCCAGATTCCTCTGCATTTGAGGTGGTGGAGATTGTTTTCACTTAAACCAAAGTAGTTTCAACTCTCCCTTCTTGGGATCCATACCATGTTCCCTCTCTGGATCCTGAGTCTGAGTCTTCTCTGTATCCTACACATCAGGGACAGCCAGCCCAGATCAAACTTCCAAGCAGTTCTCACCAGGGACCTCATTGTCTCTTCTGATACCTCCCTGGAACATCGCACTGAGGAGGTCTCTTGAAGGGAACACACAAGAGGGGACACTTGGATTCTCCACAGGTATCCCTCACAGAAGACACAGATTTTGATGAAGAGGAAGGGTCCCCTAGATCTCGACCTGAAGATGTCTCATTTGGAGACATCTTAGAGATCCTTTGCCAGAAAGGTGGCTGGTCTTCCCAAACCCCTTCCCTAGAGGAGTCAGTGTTCTTGGAAGTCTTTGGATCTGGCCCATTTATGTCCTGGGTTACCCCCTGTGGACAAGCTTATAGAGCTTGTCTCCCACAGGACTTGGAAGGAACCAGACTCCATGGAATCTCTTCCCAAATGCCCTGATAAAATCTTAAGTGCTCCTGCTGATAGTACTGGATTAAAGGGATTCCTGTAGATGCTATGGTTGTTGCAGCAGTCACCAAAAAGGATCTTGCTGAACAAAGCTCCACTCTTCATCCCCCTAACAGAGAGTCTTGAGATTTGGACAGATTTGGGAAGCAAATGTATGCATCAGCAACATTTGTCCTGTGATCACTGAACTACCTGGCACATTTCACCAGATTACAGAGGGACTTGATAAAGGAACTATCTAATTCTGCCCCAGATCCAGTCCGCAGAGGAACAGAAGTCCTTTTTCTTGTGAGTGACCACCCTACAATCGATTACAAATGCATCCATAAGATCCATCTTGCATGCCGTGGAAGATACTTTGAGGGTGGCTGGTTCAGGCATAGCCATAAGGAGACATGCCTGGATGCGATTATGTGATTTCACAGAACCATTCAAGGTGCCATTCATCAATGCTCCCTTTGATGGATCATCCTTGTTTGGCCCAACAATGAAAGAAACTTGCTATCACAGTGAACAGGATGGAAATACTTTGCCTGTCATCGGAATCCGCTTTTCTATATTGCACTGCAGAGACCTTTGTCTTGGAACTAATGCAGTGATAAGAAGATGCAGTTCAGAAATCTGAAGGTCACTTTCCAGGAATCACATGGGGATCCCCCCCCAGAAGCAGAGGGGGAAATAACTACATTGATAGACATTGCTCATGCAGCAGAGGGGGTCTGCTAAACCAAGGATCTGGAGAGTCTTTCTCAGACAGATCCTTCCAGTGTTCCTGAAAGTTTGCCAGACTGTCCCTCTCTGAAGGCAGTCGGGGGATTTATTCTTGCACCAAGGATCCTTGATAGTCATCACAAATTACTCTTGGATGTAAAGGATCATATCCAGAGGATATTTTATTCCCTTTTTTACAAATTCCTGCAAAAACAAGGAAAATTCCCCAGTGTCCCACCCAGTCAGAGGGAGCTAGCAGCTCAAGAGATCACAAAGTTGCTAGTCAAAACAGTCATCCAAGAGGTCCCCCAAGACAAACAGGATTGCAAAATTTACTCAAGGTTCTTTTTAGTGCCAAAAAAGACAGGAGACCTAAGATCTATCATATATCTCAGCTATCTGAACCAGTTTGTAAAGAATTCCAAATTCTGGTTGGTCACTATTCAGTCCATTCTGCCTCTTCTTCAGAAGAACGTCTGGATGTGCTCAAGTGATATTCAAGATGCATATTATCATATCAAAATGAGCAGGCACTTTCACAGGTATCTATGCTTCCAGCTGGCAGCCAGTCATTACCAGATGAGAGCGCTGCACTTTGGTCTCACCACAGCCTCCAAGGTGTTCACCAAATGCATGGCGATGGTTGCAGCTAACCTGAGACTTGAATTAAGAGTGCTTCCCTATTTAGACGACTGGTTTCTTACTGCACTAACCAGGCATCTACTAGTAAAAGCCAGAGATTATTTGCTTTAACTGTCACTCTTGCTGGGAATCACCTTTAACATGCACAAATCTCAATTTCAAGCAGTCCAAGTTGTGAATTTTATAGAGGTTGGCTTGGACATAGTCAACTGTCCAGTTCTTCTGCCTTAAAACAGAATTCTTACATTGAATACACACAAACAGATACATTCCATTCCTTCTCCCCCTGCAAAATTGATCCTCAAAGCTCTAGGGTTGATGGCTGCTACAATAACTTTAATTCCCACTGCTTACTTCCACATGAGGATTCTTCAATGGACTCTAGCCATGCAATGGTTCTTTCATCTCCAGCCCTTACGTTATCAGATAAAATTGTCTAAAGTATGCAGAAAGTCTCTTCTTTGATGTATCTACTCCGAGGAGATCTATCATGGTCATACATTTATCCTTCCTCCCCCCAGCACCACAGTGACCACAGACACCTTTAAGTTGGGGTGGGGGCATTACTAGGGACAGACTGTTCAAGCCACATGGTCCCCACAAGAGAACAATTTACATATCAATATCCTAGAGAAGAGAGCAATGCTTCTAATGTTGCAAGCCTTGCAGAGCTTTCTCCCTACAGGGACTATTGCAATACAAGCATACAATGTGTCAGTAGTCTGGTACATCAGCAAACAGGGGGGGAACCAGATCCTACCCCCTTTGTTAAGAAGCAATGAGAGTGTGCCAATGGGCAATCTCATCCAACCACTTTCTTGTTGCGATGCACATACTGGGGAAATCCAACATTCTAGTGGACAGACTCAGCAGGACCCTCCTCATGCCTCATGAGTGGTCTCACAACCAATCAGTGACAAACATGATCTTCCACAGATGTGGTCAACCTTGCTGTGACCTATTTGCATCCCCCCTCAACAACAAATGTAGCAAGTTTTTTTCCCTTATCCCACCTCAGGGACAGTCACTAAGAGATGCTCTGTTCCATGTTTGGCCCTCCCTTCTCCTTTATTCTCCCCTGCTTCTTATCCACAAGTTTCTCCAAAAAGTACTTTGGTTGAAAAGTACAGTAATCCTCTTTACCCACCTCTGCCTTGGCAAGTGTGGTTCCCCTGCCTTTGGTCTCATTTAGTATGTCCTCCTTGGATGCTGGATCTCAGTCCAGACCTCCTATCTGACACATCAGGGCAGATTCACCCGGACATTGCAGGTCTCAAGTTGACTGCATGGTTTCTCCAATTCCGATGATTGCTAGACATTCCAGGCTTTCCTCTCCAGTTCAAAAAAATCTTAGTCTCCTCTTATAAACCTTTGACTAAGAATTTACAAAAGTAAATGGAAATGTTTTGCCTTTTGGGCTCATCAGGGAGAGCTAGATCCTTTTAGCACCCCACTTCCAGCCGTTCTAGATTTCCTTGCCTCCATTTTTCAAGATGGAGCATGTTTTTCCACAATTAAGGTTCAGTTATCAGCCATCTTGAACTATCACATCGGAGATAATGCTTCTCCTTTAGCATCATCCAAATTTTGTAAGGCCTTCTTTAAGGGTACCTTTTTACTTAGACCTCCAATAAAGGACCCTATCCACCTTGGGACCTCACCATGGTTTTGCAATCCTTAATACTTTTTCCATTTGAACCATCAACTAAAGTAGATCTGAAGTTTCTTTCTTGGAAAACTGTCTTTCTGGTAGGTATAACTTCTGCAAGACAAGTATCTGAACTACAAGCACTGTCTTCCGAAACACCATATTTAATATTTCACAAAGACAGGGTTACTTTATGCACAAATCCTTCCTTCCTTGTTAACAAAAGTTTCCCCTGAAACTATTATCATCAAGACATCAATTTGTCAGTTTTCTTCCCCAAATTTGAAAACAAAGGTGAGTACACCCTTCATATTCTTGCTGTACATAGGGAACTTTGTTCCAAAGGACCAAAGAATTTAGAAAAACTGATCAATTATTCATCTCCTTTACTAGTAAATGATTGTGAAGACCAGTTTCAAAAATTACACTGGCTAACTAGATAACAGATTGTATTTCCTATGTTTATTCCTTGAAAGGTATAACCATACCAAGAAAACCAAAAGCCCATTCAACCAGGTCAATGTCTACATCGGCAGCCTTTTGGGCTAGAGCTTCTATTGATGATATTTGTGCAGCTGCCACTTGGTCTAATACTCATACCTTTATTCTGCATTACAAATTGGACATTATTTCCAGAAACAGAGCTGTCTTTGGTTCTGCAGTTCTCCAGAACATCCTTCCATGAGGACCACCCAAGGTTACCGTGACTGGGGACTCTTCCATTCATTGAGGAATTAATGAAAATGACAACATGAGATAAAGAAGTTATGAACTCACCACATCTTTCCATCTGTGTTGTCCATTTTTATTCTTTCTCAACTCCCCCCTCCTTCCCCCTGTCCATGACTTTGGGAGAGACCTAACAGAATTGTTGTTAGGAACCATATTTTGTGTTTGAAGCTTCTGATCGTTCAACTATCAATCACTTTCCTGTCATAGCACTGTTATTATATTTTAGGATTACAATGTATGTTATAGCAGCAAACTTGATCTGATGGATTGCAGTGGTCAGGGGCTTTATGGGTAAGGGAGAAGTTCAAGTTTAGGATCCTAGAATCTTTAGAAAGTGTCTGAGTCAGATCTGAAGATCAGATCTGAACCCATTTGTTGAGGAAGAATGAAAATGGACAAGACAGATGGAAAGTTATGGTGAGTACATAACTTCTTTTCAGTGAAAAAAGTTTTCAATCAAATGAGTTTGACCATTTGGAATTCAATCAAATGAGCATTTGCTTTCTAGAGATGACTGTTAAACTGAGCAAGTGACAAGAGTGTCAGTTACTTTCATCCAGTCAACCCCCACAAAATAGTTATAGTCACTTCTATGTCCAGTTCACACATCAGATTATGATAAAAGAGAATAGCTGTGTAATGTAGTTCACCGTTGTTCCAGTCAAACAATTGCTACATATTAAAATGTTACACATTGTTTCACATAAATCACATTAGTCCTGCAAGCAGGAGCAGGCAGTGAGTCATTTTCTTCCGCAGACTTCCAGAGTAATTATAACTGCTCTGTTTGTGCATATCAGGTGCCCACATCTCCCATATGTACACTAGTCTTGCAAAGCCAGATAGTGACTATAAACTGAACAAATGGCAAGTGTGTAGATTACTTTCATCCAGTCAACCCTAACTTGGGGTGGGATGTTGGCATAGTGATTAAGGTGTTTACCTTATGAATACAAGGTACAGGGTTTGATTTTCACAAAGGTTGATCGGCTAGGCTTAAAATAGGTCTAAAGGGCAGCCAGCCTAGTACTAATCTATGAACCTATGAACACTCACCCAGCAATTATAACCACTACATCATACAGCTGTTTTTTCACCCATATATAAGTTGCCAACTGGCCACACATTAAAGTATTCCAAGTTGCTCCATACAAATCACAAAGTAAGAAATATTGTCAAAAATATCTGATTGATCATTGTTGCTATCACTGTAAAAATAATAACACTTATCTCAAAGCTGTCTTTAGTCTCTTAGCATGATTTCTTTAATCTCTTATCTATCCAGAAGTCCGCAGAATGTTCTTGATTTTGTCTCATATGTTTTGATTTTTCTGGTAAATTATTAACCATTACAGACAAGCAATAAAGTCATGCATTAGATAATTATATTTCTAATTAAAAAACAAAACTCATTCCCATGGTTTTGTGCTAACATTTTAATGTTGCAAGGTCTCTACTCCATGACCTTGCAACATTCAAGTCTAATGTGATGTGATTTGAATGTCAAGTTAACTAGAGCTGGAGCACTGCTGTCCCATGAGAGCATTTTCTTGCAGGGGTGATTCTTTGCTCTAATAAATAAATAAATAAATAATACACAAATAAATACATAAATAAATAAGAAAAGAGCAACCTAACAAACACAGAGCCCTAGGTTGGCCCTGGTGAGATATATTTGATGGCGCAGTGGTGCAGCGAATTGCATTGTCACCTCACAGCAAGAGGATCTCTGGTTCAATTTTCAGCTGAGGTGCCTTCTCTACAGAGTCTGTATGTCTTTCCTGCATTCATGTGGATTTTCTCTGGGTGCTCCAGTTTTCTCCCAAGTTACAAAGATGTGTCTGGAGCATTTCTCCCCGTGTCTCCGCTGAAAATTGGCTCGTTCCAAGTTGGACTTTCCTGGTAAACAAATGTTAAATAAATCAATACATAAATAAATAAATTTGTTTCAATAATTATTTTCATAGAATAAACCACACAATTCTGCCTCTCAAGTTAGGGAAAAATATGCTTAAACAAATTACTTTTTTGCAGGCAATGAAAGGTTCAAACTTGGGACTTTTGGAGTGAAAAAATGTGCCACAATATGTTCTCTGCACCTAGTGTGGAATATAAAATTCAGCAGAGACCACTACTTTATAAAGTAACTGGTTTTATGACATGCTGACAGGGAAAAAATGCCTGTTCTTCCCTAATAAACATGCAGAATGATATAACAATTTAAAACAGCTTTAAGTATAGCCCAGTACAGCAGGGACACTGTCTTTCTTCGCAAATCTCTGTGAATGTCCCAGCAACCATCTTTCTCCTGTCTTTCCTTGGGCAGAGGAGATAATCCTGCTCTTTCCATTTTCTTCTTCCAGGTCTCTCTTTACTCTGTGCAGTCTCATCCAGAACTGTTGCTCTTGACTCAAAATGCCCTTTCCGGGAAGGGACAATTACTCCAAAAACAGCTGACTCAAACTCTCCTTTTTATATATCACTGACTGGCTTCATTAACTGAAAAACCTGTGGGAACCTACTCCAATACAGCAAGTTTCCTGCCTTTTCCCCCCACATTGTCTTCATGGCATGTGGATCACTGGCTCCCACCCAGCCAATAGTCCCATTCATTCCTTGAATAGGGTGAGGTTTGTCCTGGAGAGGCCATCACTGAGGCAGCCATCAGAGGTGTTTCATGCATTTTTTTTTTGCATATGCCTTGCCTCCACACATGCAGTTCAGTGCACTCGGGGAAGTGGGCCATGCAGAGATGTGAGCACGTGACACCCTTTCATTCATCCCTCCTCCATACTTGGATCCTACAGTGCTGGATCTGGTAAATGAATCCAAGTCACCTGGTCACAGCCATGCCTCCTTCTTTCTGCACCACAGAGCCAGGCTATTCCCTCCATTGTTAAAAGGAATAGCTTTGCTTAAAATAACAGTTTTATTTACAATTTTTCCACAGTAGTTTTGTATACAATAGCTACCACAGCATTATTTACATTATTTTGTGTTACTTTCAGTACATTTTGACTTACCATTTGGTGAGAACCACCACATGATATGTACAGTATGCATATGCCACATACGGTTTATCATCAGAAGGTCAGACCGGACCCCATCGAATGATGGGATCATAGACCCATGTCCGCGAAAGCGATAATGTCAAATTCCAACATTGTTGAAATACCACTCGACGTAAACTTCGGAACGAGCTTTAACATGGGTCGAGATGGGGGCAAGATTCGTACTTCGACAATGTCGGATTCAACATTGTTGCCGTTCAGCCTCTGGACTTCGAATGACATGGGTTCAACTGACAAACTAAGAAAAGGATAAAAAAACAATAAACGTAAAAGGTGAACCATGAAGTAGACCAAACCACGAATTATCCTCAGTGCATAATAGTCAATAATACTGGACACTGCCAAACCAAAAGTCCTTTACTTTTAAATTATTTATTGAAGGTTTCTTGATACCTTCCTTCACAACCTTCTTCAGAAACTGATAAAATTTTTCTATTTAAATAATATTTAAATAATACTAACACACTTAATACTTAATTAATTACACATTATCTTATTAATTAAAGAAATTAAAAAAAAAAGGTAAAGAACTTTTAAAACTAATTTAATTTTAAAACAAGCTTAATATTAATTCAGCTAAAAATATTAATTTCTTTAATTATCGCGTACACAACTGGTTATTAATTATCATGATTTAATTATTAAAAAAATATTAAAAATTAATAATTAAAGTAAAGATACGATGACTATTCTTGAGTTCTATTAAAACAATCCTATAAAAACTATAAATAAAAAAAAATATAAAATATAAAAATAAAATAACAAATGAAGTCAAAAACAATCTCTAAAAAAGTCAAATTAGTCAAAAATAACACAAAACTAGGCAAATATTGTTAAAACAAGACTTCCAGAAGTTTTTAAAAAATCTTAAAATGCCTTACAATTCAGTCTACCTCACCAATTGCAAATCTATATCCAAATAGGAGATCCTTGTAGTGCTAAATTAATTGGCCACACTTGCCCCACATGTTGACCCCATGGCTACGCTGTTCACATACCTAGATGTATTAAGTTTGAAGAGGTAGTATGGCATTTTTCAATATTTGCTGATAATTAATCACCAGTTGTGTAATCTCCAAATGCACTTTAGCTTGTTAGAAATTAATATTTTAGCTATGGGTTCAACTGAACCCACTTCTACCTTCTGATAAACTGCTACATACATTACATATATAGGCATATGTTATGTGTGCGTGCATACACACACACACACACACACACACACACACACACACACACACACACACACACACACACACACACACATTTGAGCCAGAGGAAGACAGTTTTAAATGCTATTCTTATTGCTTCATGAAGCTCCATGTCATGTGGAATGCATTTCTCCTACCAATATCCACAAGGTCTTCATCAGATGTGACCACATCTGCAGTATTTCTTTGTTATTTAGTCACCATCTTTACAAACCCAGAAACACCATAATATGCTTATCGGTGTTTTGTGACTTCCATCTGATAAGATCACAATGAGGACAAGATCAGTCTATTTCAACATCTCAAGTACCCAAATTAAAAGTTTACTTTTGATATTGTACTGTTTGTTCACGTTCTGTTTCCACTAAGGTACTGATGCCTCAAATGAACATAAAGTGAAGGAAATGATGAAAAAAAATTGGCAGAGAAAGAAATACTGTTACGATGGAAATCGCATAAGACTATTAGATTTGCATGATGGAAATAAAGAAAACAGAAGTCATGGGAAAGTCTTCTACATGCAGCTGAAATTGAAGTAATCGGTTACGTTTCTGCAGTGACAAGGGCTCACTTCAGCCACCAGAGTAGGGTTAGGGTCTGAACAAAAATGCTGTTATTGCATGGGTGCCGACAAGGGCACAAACCACCACTATGGTGTCTGTACAATGGTGCTTCTGTTTGGTTCTTACATACATGTGAGGGATACGCGGTATAAGGGAAAAACTGGGCTTAAGGCCAGTAGGAGGAAGCATGATGGTTGGCAGGTATAATGAATGTTTATTTATTTTGCATTTGTTATCTGGGATTGTCTGACTGGTCATGAGAACATATTTTCAGTGGAGGCCCAAGAGGCAAAAAAAGAACGTAGAAAAAAAGCAAGATACTACATTTGCAGCAACTGTCCTTAAAAATGGGTTGAGGACCCCCCTAAATATTTTTTGGGACATTAAGATTAAAGGAATTTCAAACTGATCAAAAGTACTGTGAAATACACCCAGAAGATCTATCTTTGAGAGTACAGGATGAAAAAGACCAAGAACCGCAGACTGGACAAAAGCACAATCGAATTACACTTCTAGGAATCAAGCAGTAGGACTGTTTATAAATTCAGAAGTGATATTACCCTGCAGTATGTCAGAAAAGAAAGGACAAAAAAAACAAAACAAAATATGCTGTTTCAGGTTTTTCCTGCAGTAATTTCCACAGTACCTGAAGTTTAGAATTCCTTACGTGCCCCAATGGTTTGGGCTGTATAGTTTGTGCTACTTTCCTATGGTGGTTACTTATAAAGTAGCACCAGGAGCATTCATTTTTCCCATCAATAATACCATATTGCAATTGATGTAGTTGGACAGCCTGCTGTGCAGAACAGGATATAAACAGGATAAAAAAACAATTTTTGGTGCTGTAATATGAAGCAGCCAGAAAGCAAGATGATGTATAATAGCTGTTTTGTTTTTTGTAGTTACACTATTTATCTTTTCCATGTATGTGTCTTCAGGGACGTCGGGAAGCATATGCACTGTACTGATTTCAGTACAACTTATTTAGAAGGGGGGCAGCTTTTTAACTAAAAAAAAAAAAAAAGCGTTGGCTCTTTAAGGATGCTTGCTGGGTGTTGTGGTGAAGGCGAATGGGAGCTGACGTCATGTCCGGCTGGCTGCGAGTAGGAAATTAGCTTGAATGGAGCAATTGTTAACAGATAGGAGTGCGAGGGGGAAACGGATCAGGAAAGTATGGAGCAATCAGGTAAGGAGAGTATGTGTGAAACAGATCGGGAAATTATGGTGTGTGTGTGTGTGTGTGTGTGTGTGTGTGTGTGTGTGTGTGTGTGTGTGTGTGTGTGTGTGTTGGCATCACATGTAATTCCAGATACAGTGCCAGCCTTGTCATACACATTGAGATGGGAAGAATACAGCAACCTTTTCTATATGTGATCCTTGTCTAAGCCTAAACAATGATGTGTCTGTAAATAGTTGCATGGTTGGTCAAATTAGGACTCTGCAAACTTTTCTTAATGAGAATTTTCTGCTGGAAAAGTATTTTCACTGTAGGAACAGAGCAGGTACACAACAACCACTGCAAACACCAACCAGCTACATTTTTAAATGCTGGCAGTTTTTGAATTTGTTTGAGTTCAGCAAGAAAGTTTAACATTTTGCTCTAGTATTTTTTCAGGCAGTGAACAGTATATTTAGTGTATAGACTGCTGTGATATACAAACCCAGGTTAGTTGGCACTTGGATGCCTTGTACTTTGTACTGAATGCTCAATTCCCTATACCCTTGTCAGGCCTTTACCAATTTGATCAGTGCCATTGTAGGTTCATGGGTAGTTACAAGGCTATTGACCCTTAAGAATATTAAGACACCTAAACTAACATTCCCATGATAGATTTTAACCCTTATATTTTGCATATGAATAATCCAAAGACAGGATGAAAATGGATACATTGAGACATTTACATGTTTGCCCCGTCCATAACGAGCAGGAGTTCTGAACTGGGTTTAAATATGTGGTTATTCATCTGTTCATTATAATTACATTTGAATAAAGTAAGAGAAGTCCTTTGCTTTATGTGGTGTGGAACTCAGTGCAACAGAAGTATCACTCTATGTATATGTATTTATGCCTGACTTTGATGCCATTTTGCCAAATAGTAATGGAATGGTGATATGAACTTCACAGCATGGTTTTTCAGTGTTTGGCAGGAGGGCGTTACCTCAAGACAGATACATTTGAGTGTAGATTTCTTACAAGGGATTTGTGTTTTTTTTTTGGTCATTGAACAGAATGAAAGAAAAAATGTCTGCAGCTGTCTGCTGAGTGTGTTTGGCAGTCAGCTATACAAGTGGTTAGCTGTCTGCCCCCATCTACAGACCAGCATGCTGCACTTGTATCCCAGCTGCTTTGGATATCTTCAGTTCTTCATGGTGGGACAGCTAAGAAATTCAGTGTTATGCTCATTTTACCCTTTCTGTACCTTGAGTCTTTGCTGAAGACCCTGCTGATTGAGCTGTAATCTAAATAATAATGAAATGGGTTAATAAGGAGCTGTCAGTTTTTGTTGTTCACGGGACTGCTAGACCTTGCAATACATGCCTGTGTGTTTATATGCCACCACATAACACAACAGATGTTGAGGCTCAAACCCTGTACCTTTGCTTCAGGGTAAGAAGAGCCTAAATTCCTTAACCACCACCATTTCTGAACTGTGTTCAGATTTTTATTTCTAACAGTTGTGAGCTATGGTGAGAACTGAAGTTGTATTCCCCAGTTGTGGTGAGAAGTGAGAACTGAAGTTGTATTCCCCAGTTGTGGTGAGAAGTGAGAACTGAAGTTGTATTCCCCGGTTGTGATGAGAAGTGAGAACTGAAGTTGTATTCCCCAGTTGTGGTGAGAAGTGAGAACTGAAGTTGTATTCCCCAGTTGTGGTGAGAAGTGAGAACTGAAGTTGTATTCCCCAGTTGTGATGAGAAGTGAGAACTGAAGTTGTATTCCCCAGTTGTGATGAGAAGTGAGAACTGAAGTTGTATTCCCCAGTTGTGGTGAGAAGTGAGAACTGAAGTTGTATTCCCCAGTTGTGGTGAGAAGTGGGAACTGAAGTTGTATTCCCCAGTTGTGGTGAGAAGTGAGAACTGAAGTTGTATTCCCCAGTTGTGGTGAGAAGTGAGAACTGAAGTTGTATTCCCCAGTTGTGGTGAGAAGTGGGAACTGAAGTTGTATTTCCCAGTTGTGGTGAGAAGTGAGAACTGAAGTTGTATTCCCCAGTTGTGGTGAGAAGTGAGAACTGAAGTTGTATTCCCTCATTATTATTTTTGTTGTTTGTCCAGGTGTTTTGTGCTAAGAGGTTGAGAGCTATCTAATAGCCATTAAGTTTCAGTCTTCCTATTTTTCAAACTGCTGATTTAGCATAGTGGTATGTTGCACTGACTGTAGTGCACATGGTTCTGGGTTCAAGACATGCAGGGTGGTAACATACCATTTTATTCTAGCAACTTTCTAAAATTGTACAAGCAATGTTTAAAATGTGTACCTGGTTTTTGTTCTTTTGTCCTCCCCCCCAATAAATGTTGGCTTTTTACAGATTTCTTGTGCTGCAAAGTTCAAAGATACAGCTGAGTGTCGAGTACATTTTACAAGGAGCTGAGAGCTGCAGGGGAACTAAAGTTTAGTGCTGCTTATGCTGAGTCTGCTTATATTGTTAATAGCACAAGAGGTACTGTACTTGCTTTTGATGCAGAAGGCTGTGGGTTCTTCTCCCACAGTAGGTAGTTGCATTGCTGATACTGTACTGTATTGTAAAGGGGGGTGGATGCTGTAGTCCTTTTGGCGAAGATATCTACTAGTAACTATGAACCTGTTATCAGTTTGCCATCCATTCCCTATTGCAATATTACTAGCGTATCACTTTTTTAATGCAACATAGGCAATTTATTCCTCAAGGGCAACAGACACTTTATTTGTAGCTGAAACAATGAAATATAAAGTTGTTTGCTAGCAGCAACCTCTTCATTAGTTACAGATTTCTTTAATTTGGAATTGTGTTGATGGCTTTTACTAGTTCAGAGATTGTGCCTATTTGCTGATACTGGTGGACTGTATAAGTTTGAGTAGACTTTTATGATGGAAATGTTATGAATTGGGCTGTTTTGTCATTATTGGTGCATGCATTTTGTTTCATTGTTTACTGGAAAAATGTTCAAAATAATAAATTTAAAATGCTCTCTAAAAACTATACTGTATTGTACAAGGAATATAATTTAATACAGTCAGGAAGGTGTATCAAAGAGCACGTGTATGTTCCATGTGCAAGGGGCCTATGCTTTGAAAACAGCACAAAGTTAATCTTTATATGCCACTGGCAAAATGTATTTTCTTTGAATGTGGGTTTCAATGCTGTTTCAATGAATGTGAGTTTCAAGGGCAGAGAAGTTTTAATGCTATGTCTAGTTTCATTGTGAGACTGCATTGCTTTGTTTAGTAGATATTTATTGGTGTTCGTGCTGTAAAATGCAAAATAAAACTTTTCTGGCAAATCATTTAGGAATGAAGTCACTAAATAATGACAGACATTAAGTTTCAGACATCATAACCTTCAGAAAAATGCATGCTAAAGCAAGACCTGTTATTCTATCAACTGTCTTAAGTTTATACAAGATCAATTTTTAGTACTGTTTGTATGTTCCCCCAATATATTTGGCCTTGTCCAGATTTCCTGCATTAAGAGGTTGAGAGGTACGTGCAAATAAATCACTTTATAGAATTAGGAATATCCAAACCTCTCAACTGTTCCTAATTTTGGCTCAAAATGTTGCTCCCCCCTAATAATCCCTCCGCAAAATAGCAATTTTGGAAGAAAACGTGGAGGGTTTACTTTTATAAATAACTGTAATGATCAGAGTTATACATTACTTTTATTTCAGAAATGCATGTAGATTCTCTAATTTTGTCAGCTGCTCAAGTTAACAGTGCTCATATTAAAATGGTGTCCCTTCTTTGACAGGTTCCCCGCTGTATTGTCTGGCAATTTTATATTTTTGCATCACATTTTTGGTCCGTTTTTCATAAAATAGCAGTTTTCTGGCAAATTAGTGGCAAATCATTAAAGATTAAAGTTAGAAAATAATACCAGACATTTGAGTTTCAGATTTCATACTTTTCAGAAAATTCATACTAATGCAAGACCTACTACTATTCTATTATCTTTCTAAATTTATAAGGGCAATATTTAAAAAAAAAAAAGTCTTTATTTTTGGGCCTTTGCCTCAGTTTTATTTATGGATTTGTTGCTCTAAGAGGTTGAGAGGTATGTGTGTGTGTGTGTGTGTGTGTGTGTGGTAGGTAGCATACCTCTCAACTATCCGAATTTTGCAGAATGTCCAGATTTTTGCTCCATATTTTTTGTCTGTTCCTCATAAATTTTGTGATTTTCTAGAAAATCATTGAAGGCTGAAGTTGCTAAATAATGACACATTTGAGTTTCAGACTTCATGTCCTTTAGAAAAACTCATACTAGCACAAATCCTGTTATTCTAGCAACTTTCTCATGCTAGCACAAATCCTGTTATTCTAGCAACTTTCTAAGTTCACAAGAGCATTATTTAATATCTGTCCCTGTTTATTTTAGGCTTTGTCCATATTTCTTGCACTAAGAGGTAGGTGGTGTGTGTGTGTGTGAATGAAACACCCAGGTTAGGGGTAGCAGGTGGTTAGTAATTTACTCAAGCTCAAAACCTGTACCTTAGTTACAGAAAACAAAAGCATGAATCCTCTACCCCAACTACCATGCTGCATTTTTCAAAGAACTGACTTTCAGGTTCATTTTCAATTCAAGGAACCAAGTTTGAGTGAATCTATATTATATTACTGAAGAGGCATTACAGTGAATGCCTCTTCATCGATACTAAAAGAGCGAACCGTGAATTACGAGAATGGCCGTAGCTTGGCTGGGGAGGGAGGTAGCAGTTTGAGAGCTGTGAGTACAAATTTGAAAATCCTAGCTACACCCCTGTGTGTCTTCATTATAAAATCCCAGTTTTAAATATTACCTTAACCTCTTCCCCCAAGAACTGCTATCACAAAGTATTACTGTTACTAACTTAGAACATTGATAGAATAAGAGGATATTCTTTAATATTCATTTTCTAAAAATATATGAAGTCCATTACTGCTATGTCTGTCATAATTAATTGCAACTCTCCTGTTTCAAAAAGAATAAGGCACAGTTCTTATCCAAAATTGAACTTCGTCCCCAAGCACCATTGTCAGTTTTTAAGTGTTTTAATACCAGTAACTTACAGCATTGATAAAAATAAGATATGTATTAATATTAATTTTCTTTGTCTAGCAATATTAACTGTCCTCTATCCTGTTTCTTCACAAATTTCAGGAAGAGAGAACAAAATTCTGAATCACATTTGGGAATAATTGAGTTGTGTGTAAGGAGGTGTTCAGTACTTTACCTGGGATTTTACAATAATGGGAGTATGAGCTATCCGATCTCTTTCTCCCTCTCTTTCTCTGTATTTCTCTTTCCTCTCAAAGAAGGAGTGGTGGATACAAATTCCTGAGGCAATAAATAGCTAGCTATTTACTGACTCATTTCTTATAGAATCATAGATTGTTACTAGGCTAACGACCCTGAAGGCCTTTCTATGTCTTTCCAAGTTTTCCCGAAATAATAATGATGTCTTGTCTTGTATCCAGACTGGACACAGAAGGCCAGGCATTTATAAGCAACCTCTGTCCATAAGGGATATGAGTGCCAGGCCTGGTGTAAATTTCCTATTCCCCATCCACTGGTCTAGGTTGCACTTAAACTGGGTAAGAAATGAACTCAGCTTCACATGGATGGGAAGCCTGTTCCATAAGAGGTGTCTCTGGGACACATATCTGTCTCTCCACCAAGCCCTGCTTAAGTCATAGACAAAATTTAAGTCCCTGGATCTTGTATTTCCAGTACTCTTTGACTTACGAATATGTAGGAGGTTCATAAGTATGGGATTAAGGATACCTTGTCAGCCAGGCATACATCACCTCTCAACAATCTATAGGAGACTGAGTAGAGGGAAAGGGCTTTAAGGTGCTCTGCTTAAGGCAGGTGTGTTACACCTTATATTCTTTTTGTAAGGAACCTCTGAGGTCGCTCTAGTTGCTGCATATGCCTGGTCAGCTACATACCAAAGGGAGCACTGTACTCTATGACTAGTCTGTTAAGGGTGGAGTACAGTGAGATAATGATCTCTTTGGACATAGATGTCATACCCTTACTTATAAACTGTGCACATAAAAGGATTTCCTCATGACTGTGGCCACTTGGTTGTTGAAGGTAAGGCTACTGCCTACGTGCGTACCCAGATCCCTGACCACTGGGTCAGCTCTTAAGGGGTGTATTACTAACATGGTAATTAGCCGGGATGGTTGACTTCCCAAATGGTACAATTATGCATCTTAGCATTGAGTTTAAGACCATGGCTTTGGCACCATTTGTTAGTCAAGGATAGACCTTCTTGAAGAATGCTAGTGTCTCTGCTGGGGAGTTGATAATAACAAAAACAGGAATGCAGGCAAGAGGGCTTGAGGCATGCACACAGTAGTAGTTTCCAAAGTTTATTCTTCAGACTTTACTTCAAACGATAAAAACAATAAAAACAGTGACCATAAAGCGCTTTTCGTCTCACCCCTTAGTAAGACTTCATCAGACAGTTGCAACAAAAATGTTTCAAACAGTAAATACAAATTTAAACCACGTCAACTTCCTCCAAGCAAAAGACAAGCCCACCCCCAAGGTAAGCAGGAAATAACAATTAACCCATTGTATGCTTCTTTAAAAATCCGGCTTCTTGTGAAACAAATATGTGTGCAGTAAATATGTTTGTGTATGTGTAAGTATAAATACAGCTTATCAGTTCGAAAACACTCTTAAAAACCTTCTAGAAGTGTTTTCAAAAATATTTAGAAACCATACAAACATTAAAGGCAATAGTTAAAATGACAGTAAAAAATAAGAAATCAAGAATGAAGTGTAAAATTGAAAACAGTATGAAATAAAATACTTCACCACTGTGTGAAAAAGTATTAAAATCTTAAATAATTTTCAGTAGTAGTTAATAATTAAAGTTCTAAAAAGTAGGATGAAAAATATAATAAAACACTTATATTAGCCCCATGTTGTCTGAATTTAAAACCATCAAGCTGAAAAGCTATAAAGACTGGAGCAGAGAAAACAATCCTGTAAAGGTTTTCTCTGCTCCATTCTTTATAGCTTTTCAGCTTTTCAAGAGAAAGTTGATCTGAACCTGTCAGCCAAAAGTTGAGAATGGCATTTGGTTCAGTGTGGGTGATGCCATTTACAATAAGTTCTGTGCATTGTTATGCATTTTCTCTGAGGTTACAGACATAGCTGTAGAAAGCTTTGCAGTTGTCCTTTGCTTAAGTTTGCCCGAGAAGCTATTTTTTTAATTCAGATTTAGCCTTTGAAGTATTAACTAACACTGTTAGCTGCCTGTTTAGATTGGTCAAGGGGCTTTTTGTATGCATGGCTTTATTCCTCCCATGCTTGGCCAAGATTTTTTTTCCTTTTGTTTTTATAACTGATTGATATTGTGATTCCACCAAGGTGGCTTGTCTTTCAAGTTTGTCTTATTCTTAATACAGTTTGGTATAGCTCACTCTATACAACTATCAATATGGCTGTACAGAGATTTTGTAAATAACTCAGCATATATTATGGTGTATGTAGATCTGAGTGCATGTGCTGTGAGCTGTATCTTTAAGAAGCATGTCAAAGATGTAATGTGAATGTATAAAGATTGAACGTGCCATTCCTAGTGCCATTTTGAGAGCGCAGCTAGAGAGTAAGCATGTATGATTCCGGCAGTTAGTTTGTATACAAGTTACTTAAGTTAAAGTCAATAATCTTCGATTATGATATGTTTGTATAAAATAAAGCTGCTTGAACAGAAACCACCAGTATGCTGATGTTTTCGATGACAAGTTGGGCAAACTTCCAGTGGTGTATTTTATGAAGTTAAACCCAGAGGTCCCTCCAGTGGTCAGACCGGCAAGAAAAGTTCTGATAGCTATGCAGAATAAAGTCAAGGCTCAGTTGGATAAAATGGTGCAGCAAGGTGTAATTTGTCCAGTTACAGAACCAACTGAATGGGTGTCATCTATGGTACCAGTTCACAAACAAGGCTCAGATGAAATCAGATTATGTATTGACCCAAGAGATTTGAACAAAGCATTGAAGAGACCGTATCATCCAATGCACACAATCGAAGAAGTTGCAGCTGTGATACTGAATGCCACTGTTTTCTTTGTCTTGGATGCAAAATGTTAATTTTGGCAAGTGATGCTTGATCACAAATCCTCATTACTAACCATTCTTGGCACCCCATTTGGCAGATACAGATTCCTAAGGATGCCATTTGGAACAAATTCTGCAAATGAAGTCTTTCTGCGTGCAACGGAGCAAATTTTTTCGGGTTATCCTTGCGCCATAATAGTAGATGATTTACTGGTTGGAGGCAATGGTTAAGCTGAGCATGACAGAAATCCAATAGCCAGAACAAGTGAAGTAAACTTGAAGCTCAGTCCTCTGAAGTGCAAATTAAGGCTTTCAGAAGTTACATATGTAGGTCATTTATTTACCTGTACTGGTTTGAGACCAGATCCGAACAAACAAGCGGCTATCCTTGAGATGTCAGCACCAGACAATGCTCAAGCTCTACAGCATTTCCTAGGCATGGTTAACTATTTAGGCAAGTTCATACCAGACTTTAGTGAGCTGACAGCACCTTTAAGAGAGCTAATATGCATAAATGTTGCATGGCCATGGTTGGAAGAACCACCAGAAGGCATTTAAAGACCTTAAGCAGAAAATTGCCACCCCACCTACATTAAGATACTATGATGTGAACTCTTTCCTGTGATGCTTCAAAATTTGGTTTGGCTCAGTTATAATTCAAGAGGGCATATCAGTAGCCTATGCATCTAGACCACTTACCCAAACTGAGATGCAGTATGCTCAAATTGAGAAAGAACTTTTGGCAATAGTATTTGCATGTTCCGAGTTTCATGATTATATTTATGGTCGAGATATTCAGATTGAAACTGGTCATCAACCTCTAGTTACTATTCTAAAAAAGCTTATGCATTCAGCTCCAGCAAGATTACAAACTGCAAAAGTACAACTTCAAAAGGGTCTATACTGAAGGCAAACTACTCTATCTGGCTGGTACCTTATCCAGATTGCCCAGAAATACGACGGAACAGCTTGACGCAGAGAATTTTGACTTTGACGTGATGGCAGTGCATAATTTTTCTACCACTAGGCTTGATGAGTTAAGATATAACAATAAGACTGATCCAATTTTGCAAAAGCTCAATCACTGCATTAATGTTGGATGGCTGTCAAAGCAATCTAGTGCTCCACCTGAAGTGCAAACCTATTTTCCTTACAGAGATAAAATGTTGATGAAAGATGGCATTATTTTCAAAGGTTCTAAAATTGTTGTTCCTGCTTCCTTACAACAAGAATATACCCAGATTTTGCACCGTGGTCATCCAGGTTCCACATCCACTAAGAGAAGAGTGAGAGAATTAGTATTTTGGCTGTCAGTATTGAGGGACAGTGATAAAGTACTTTCTTCTTGTTCATTATGCAATAGTACTAAACTACATCTGCAAAGAGAACCACTTCAGCTAAGTCCAGTACCTGAACTACCTTGTTCGACAGTAGCCACTGATATCTTCAAGTCGAACAATCAACACTACTTAGTATTGGTAGACTCTTATTCGAACTGGTTTGAGATTGACTTATTACCTAACCTTACATCCACTACTATTATTACTAAGTTGACATGTCATTTCTCACTCTATGGTAGTCCACACAAAGTTTTCTCTGACAATGGTACTCAATTTACTAGTCAGCTGTTTCAGAAATTTGCAAAAGAATGGGACTCTGTACATGTTACTAGCAGTCCTGAATATCCACAGTCAAATGGTCTAGCTGAACGTGCAGTGCAGAGTGCAAAGCAATTACTTGAAAGGTCAAAGCATGACAATACCAATGTCTTTTTGAATTGACAATCTCAGAAACATACCCCATGATGATATTCTTGGCTAACCTGCTCAAAGACTTCTTTCAGGCAAACTAGAATGATGCTACATATTAGTTCCAGTTTATTAAGGCCTAAAGCTAAGAACAACAAAACCATAAAGGCTCAACTATTCAAGAAGCATTCGATCCAGAAGTCCAGTTATGACAAATTGAGCAGATTTCTTTGTCCGTTCAGGGAAGGAGAAACAGTGAGAATACAAACAGTGAAAGGTTTCAGCTGGATTTTTCATGTAACAGGTATATGTGCTGAGCCGAGATCCTACCTTGTAGAATCTGAGGGTATGGAGTACAGGAGAAATCGTAGACATTTACTCCCTTTACCAGAATCATCATCACAACATTTTTTTAATGACACAGACTCTAGATCTCAAAGTGAACCAAATGTTGCTCCCATTCCAGAGTATGTTCCTATCTCTGATTCCATTCCTGAAAATGTCTCAGACAATTCTAAGACCGAACATTTAGAGACGCCTCCAGTTGCTAAGTCGAATTCCCAGTTTTATGTCACACTGTATGTACACGTATCCAAACCCAGTGTGAAATATGCAGCAACATGGACTTAACTGTGTATATATGTATCTTAACTGTGTAAATGCATGCTAGAGAAATGTGTGTGATATCTGCTTGCCAAATATATTCATAACACTGCATGTTTCATTTTTCAAGAAGTAGGATGTAGATCAGAGTGCACGTATGTGAGCTGTATCTTTAAGAATAATGTCAAAGACGTAACATGCATGTAGAAAGTTGAGCATGTGCCATTCCCAGTGCCATTTTGAGAGTGCAGCCAGAGAGTAAGCATGTATATTCCAGTAGTTAGTTTGTATATAAGTTACTTAAGTTAAAGTCAGTAATTTTCTATTGTGACGTCTTTGTATAAAATAAAGCTGCTTGAACAGGACCCACGAAGACTCTTATATTGTGTCCAAAGTAGGAAAACGACAGTGTATACCGGGTTTGAGGGTGATTGGAATTTAGCCAAAGTGCCGCTTAGTAGAGTAGTTGGCCTTGGAATAGTTTCTAAATGTTTTTGTTTTGCTGGGTTCCCAAATTTAATTTTTATTTCAAGTAATGCTATCTTATGGTATGACCTGATGAGTAAAGATATTACATTGGGTGAGGAACATTGGTCCCCCATAGTAGTGAGTACAAGGTCAAGGATGTTTGTACCCCTGTTAGGAGAATGGACCAACTGTTCCAGGATGTTGGTATTAACAAAGTTTAAGAATCACTAGGCTTATGGTGAGAGTCTCTAGTATATTGACATAGGTAGGGAGGGGGACCTGTAGGTTGCAAGGATATAGTAGAAGACTCTGTTTATGGTGAGGTGCACATGTATGCATTCCAGTGGGTCATACACTTTAACTAGTCTGGATGTGAGGTTGGTTTTAATGTAGACTGAGACTCCTCCACCTTTAGTTCCATCCTGTGCAGTAGCTGGTCTAAAGGTGTGAAAGGCATTATAACCTTGCACTGCTGGGGCACTTACCATGACTTTAAATCATCTCTCAGTTACTATACAGATGTCTACATTTTACAGGGAGAAGAGTTTCTTGTTACAGTTTCTAGCATTGATCAGTATCACCTTCAGATATTCCTTCATAGGTTTTAAGTCAGTAGGTTTATTAGTTTATTATTGCCCAAAAAAGGCACTATGGGGTGGAAAAGGTCTTTGCCAATATTTGAAAGCCTAGTGGGGATACGTGCAGACCAGCCCTGGCAAATCATTGTGGTCTGTCAACCATGTCCTCCCAGGCCATCAAATATTGTAGTCCCATTAGAATGACTCAAGAAGCTAAGCCCGTAATCATTTTCTGTTGGTAATGTGGCATCATCCTTGGAGAAGGTAGTGTGGTGCTCAGTGCTAGGTTCATACCTGCCCAAGACACATAATCAGCGAGCTCGATCATATCTTACTTCATATAGTTAAGTGAGGTACATCTCAGGTCATTAACACACACGTGGGCTATGACAGAGTCATACTGGTACCCTGTGGTTCAATGATCTGAGTGCCTGTGTGACTTAATCGATCCTACCCCAGTAAGGCAGCTAACCGTAACTCTTTCCTTACTCAGTCTGGTGAGGGGGACATTGGTGTGCCTTTTTAATTTCTCCAAGTTGTCTGGGTTTCTAATACCATGACAAGAATGGACCCACTCCAAAGTCAAAGTATGATTAAAGTTCATGAAATTAGTATTGTTTCAATCTTTGATATTAACCAGAAGTGCTCTTCGCAGCACCCACAATGTGCCCAGTACTGACTCTTTGTGCAATTCATATGGAGTTGTATGTATCGGTAACATATCTAAGTATGATTGTAAATTTTTTTTTATAAGGCCCGCTGCTCCTACTACTATTGGAATTATCTGAGTATCCTTCTTCTATATTACCCTTGTTTCTGCCTGCAAATCCTGGTATTTTATGACTTTGTGTCTCTCTGTACGTAAGACATTATAGCCACTGGTTGTAGCAATTTCAATGATCAATGCTACTTTTGTCTTCTTTTCATGGACTACTATATTTGGTTTTCCCGCATCTATTTTTTGAACTGTTGGTTATGGGTGATCCCATGTAATTTGAACCATCACTTTCTATAATGCTTTTTTGCTCATGTTTCCATTGTTTTTCAGCTGTTTCAATATTATAATGTTTACATAATCCCTAATGTATCAGATCAGTCTTGCCACATTATTATGCCTTTCAGCATACAGTCCTTCTGCCATTAATATATCACAACCAGCAACAAGATTTGTGACTGTTTCCAGTTCTGTTTTACAAAACCTACATTTATCTGTTTCTCTCACATTTTCAATAGACTTTGTAAACCAACATGAACATAGTTCAGTATCTTGTGCCACCAATATCAACCTTTCATCTTTTGGTTTAAATTCGCCTTTCCTGCATTCAGTCCTGATCATACCTCTCAACCGTACTGAATTCCTCAGTAAATACCGGTTTTGAGGGGAAAATATTGGGGTGCCACAAATTCCTGAGTGGCCCCTTTAATTTCTGAATTTCCTGGGGATTTTTTTTTTTGGGGGGACCAATTTATTCCTGATGTCATCACGTGCACGGCATGTATGATGACATCCGCTTCATGAGGCAGACAGACAGCCTGTCAGAATTCAGCTGCCAAGCTGAGCTATTCGTTACTACTTAATTTAACTTTACTGGTCTGTGGGTTTAAGTCTTCTTTTCTTATTTAGGCAGTGTGCACAGCACATTTTTCTTCCCCTGGCTCCTCCAGGTAAGGCAAAAGAAAAGACTGTAGTGGTGGGAGGCGAGAGGGGCAGTCCACCCCGAGCGGCACTTTAAACTGTAACATCCCTACTCTAAGTCTTCTGCCTCCTTCTTTTTCCTTTATACAATCTCCTCTCTCAGCTAACAACCTTATCTACCATCTACACCTTCTATTTCTATACTTCTACCATGAGTTTAACAATTCTTTACTTATATTACCAAGTTATATAATGTCATATAAGTCTACCATGAGTTTAACAATTCTTTACCTATATCACCAAGTTATACAATGTTATCACCACACTACTGTATGTAATTCATGCCATATTATTGGATGATGTTATTTACTTATCTAATGTATTACCACTACCTTATATATTCTGTATTATATGTTCTTTTTATGTAATTACATGTGGAGTTTTTCTCACCGAGCCTTCACTGAAAATGGGCTCATTTCTGGCCCAGTGGACTTTCCCAGTAAACAAATGCAATAAATAAATAACTAATATATAACTGTTTACTTAATTCTTGAGACTGGTCTTTTTCTGCTTAACACAGAATTTCTCACTGCATTGAAGTGTGTGTGTTATTGCTGCATTAATTTTCTTAGACAAGTGCAAGAGAAACGAAAAAAGTGAAGTGTACTACTAGAGCTAGTTTTGGGACCGGAAATTTTGTGTGTGTGTGTGTGTGTGTGTGTGTGTGTGTGTGTGTGTGTGTGTGTGTGTGTGTGTGTGTGTAAAATGCTCCAGTTAGGTGTTAGTAGTTAGGGTTACTCAGACTCAAACCCTGTACCTTGGGTACAAGAAGCAAGAGCCTAAATTCTCTACCCATACCAGCACTTGTGATCTGCTCTTCTTAAAAGTTGTGGTTTTCTAGCAAATCAGTGAGAACTGAATTCACCAATTAATGATAACCATTTAAGTTTCAGTCTTTCTATCTTTCAGGAAACACATGGTAACACAACACATTTTATTCTAGCAACTTTCTAAGATTATACAAGCAATGTTTAAAATGTTTCCCTGGTTTTGTGCCTTTGACACCCCCCCCCAATAAATGTTGGCTTTTTCCAGATTTCTTGTGCTGCATAGTTCTTCAGGGGGGCAGAAGTTTAGTGCTGCTTATGTTTAAGTTATGTTTATGTTATGTTTAAGTTTAGTGCTGTCTGTCTGTGTTGTTAGTAGCACAACAGGTAGTATACTTCCTTTTGATGCAGAAGGCTGTGGTTTCTATTCCCACAGTATGCAGATGGATTGCTGATAGTGTACTGTGTTGTACTTTTAAAGGGGGTGGATGCTGCAGTCCTGAGAATGTCCTCTTTATTGGAGATACCTAGTAACTATGAACCTGTTATCAGTTTGCCATCCATTCCCTATTGCAATATTACTAGCTTATCATTTTTTAATGTAGCATAGGCAATTTATTCAAGGGCAGCAGGCACTTTTTGTAGCTGAAACAATGAAATATAAAGTTGTTTGCTGGCAGCAACCTCTTCATTAGTTACAGATCTTTTTAATGTGAAATTATTTAGATGACTTTTACTTCTGCAGAGATTGTGCATATTTACTGATACTGGTCGATTGTAATGAAAGAAGTTTGAGTAGACTTTTATGATGGAAATGTTTGGAATTGGGCAGTTTTGTCATTACTATTGTTTCATACATTTTGTTTCATTGCTTAATGGAAAAATGTTCAAAACAATAAATTTAAAACACGCTCTAACAAGTGTGCTGTATTATACAAGGAATATAATTTAATACAGTCAGGAAGGTGTATCAAAGAACACCTGTATGTTTGCATGGACCTAAATGTGTGGAAGGGGCCTGTGATTTGAAAACAGCTTGATACAAGTTCAAATATTATAACTAAAACACTATTCTCTTTGTTTTATGTTTAATGATCATATTTTGTCTGTTATTCAGTTTGCATTTAAAAGTTGGTATCCCACAATTCCATTGGAGTGGGTGTGGTTACATAATTTTGTATGCAAATTTTATGTTGATCAGCATACAGATTTTTGGCTAGTTGTACCTATTTTCCATGGGCTTTTGTCCAGAATTTTCATGATTCCAGGTTGAGAAGTATGATCCTGATCACCATGAGGTTGTTCCAAGAGTTTTCTGTACTTGCAACTATACTTATGCATTTTCCACATTTCTTGCCTTCTCATCTGATCCTTCATCTTAAATTCTTTCATTTGTTTTTTGGCACATTCAGTTGCTGCCTGTTCTATATCTACTTCAGGTTTGATTTCCATTGCCGCTTGACACAGATATGCTTCTGATAAACTACGCAGGGAAGTTATCTTAGACGTACTCTCCTCATATTTTAAAACTTTCACTACATTTGGGTCTTTTGAGGTCAGAAGATTTGTATGCAGTCTTACAATTGCAGATCTATACATTTAATCAGTTTTGAGGAGGCCCACACCTCCTTCAGAATGGGGGAATATATAGGCTGACCCCCGGATTTACTAATCTCCCATGCAGGAGTAGTGTAGTCCTGCATGGAAGCGGCCGCTTAGGAGCAGGATGGCAGCGCGCCATGCATATTAATGAAAGCATGCTGCCCGACATCCTAGGCATACACGGAGCATGTACGACTGCAGGGGGCATGTCTGAGAGTAGAGCACTCAGAATAAACATGCCCCTGCAAAGTAGAACAGCAGAAAGTGGAAATAAATGAGTGAGGCCGCTCATAGGTGTCTGCATATCCCCACCAGCAGTCCCCCATGCATACAACAGCAACAAGACATAAAGGTGAAAAGAAGAAACCTCTGTATTGTTGTCTAAAGCCCCGTGTACAGCTAACCGTAGGTGCGTGAATGTTCCTGTTGCTCAGCCATGGTGAAAGCAGCCCAAAAGGCTGAAGAGATAACAAAGACAATATATGCAAATGAAGCATGTCAGCAATAGTGTAGTGGGCAGAGCATTCGCCCAACAAGCAGGCATTCCCAGTTCGAGTCCCAGCGAGACACAGTCTATTTTACATGGCAAAGCATGGTATAAGCAATATTTGTAATGCAAAACCCACTAAATAACATACTTTTTATGAACAGGAGTACTGCAGGAAATGCCCATGTGAAGAGTCAGTATCATAATGAATAAGTCAGCAGTAAGCAGGCGTAAGCACAGATAAGCAGTAGTAAGCATATGTAAGCACAAGTAAGCATGTGCAAGTGCGTTTGCGCGGGGTTAAGCACTGCTGACACAGATTAAGCAAAGGAGAAGCTAACTGGATGTAAGACACTGTGACCGGATGTCAGCAGTGCTTACTTCTGCTTACAACTGCTTGGAAGTGCCTTAAGCACGCTGTATCCAAGGGCCAGTGTTCTGCCCAGCAACAAAACAAACAGCTTCTGCAAGGCCGGAACCTAGGACCATGCACAAAATACACGAAACGATTTACCACTAAATCATGCCAGATATGCAGAAATCGTATGTTGTCAGAAACATAACCCCAGCCCAGTCATGCAACAGTATAGAGAATGTATACCTACAGCTAAATGGACCTGTGTGTGCAAATATATCACTATCTTAATGGATACAACATATCAATAGATGTAATCACATATATATACATATATATAAATATCCAGAGATATATACATATATATACAAATATATGAACAGATATACATGCAAATGCTGACTACACATTTATATGTCAACATCTATATGTCCACATATACACATCAAGTGATGTATATGTACGCAGATATAGGTCTTCGTAGGTATACTCCGACATAGTTATAAATATGTAAGCAAATATATATACCTACAGAGGCATATATGGCCAGACATCTGTAGATACCAATGGTAGATGAACAGAAACATATATGTCCACATGCACTGTCAATGAGCCTGAGAGGCCTCAAACAATATACGTCACGTACAAATTTGCATACCCCCCACCCAGCCAAACATGTCCACCCTGCAATACACTACCACGCTCATAGTATTGTATGTCTGTCAATTAACTAGGGAATTAAATTAGCCCTCTGTTATGTTTCACATGTCGACATCACATACCTCTCTCCCCCACCTACTAGGCAGGCCGAGCAGTACAGGCCCATCCAACCCAGGCCACCCCCAACCCCTACATGCATAATTCACAGTTCTGCTTCCCCCACCCGCAGCACACATGCAGCCACCATCCCTACCCTGGTTACCAGCCTGTAGCCACTACACCAGCACACATTGCCCCCCCCCCTCGGGACCCATCCCGTATGATGTCCCGACCCATGCATCCTAGGTGCAGCACACACCGTAGACCATGCACATAGCCAGGGGTACCTACATAACCCTGGTTGTAGACGAAGGCTGAATACCCAATGTTTGGGTTGTCCCGCATACGACAAATATATTCCTGGTACTAACAATATATTTCATGTGTGACTCTGTGTACACTAACGGATTTAGTTGTAGGTATCGCAAAGCATACGTGGCACACAAGGTTGGCCGGTATGCACACGAAACACAGTATCCAGCAATATCAGTCAACATTACAGGATATGTAGCTAAATATGTAGAGGTATATGTGTTTGTATAAATACCCATAACTATATACATATATACCTCCCCCTCTCTGTAGTACAAATATATACAGACATAGCTAGACATATATATAAATACCCACATATAGATATATACATATGCAGACACCCATACAGCCACGTCAATAGATATATATATGCAGCAATATATATATATATATATATATATATATATATCTATATATATATCTATATATATCTATATATATATATATATATATATGTGTGTGTGTGTGTGTGTGTGTATGTATGTAGACATATATATATATATATATATATATATATATGTGTGTGTGTGTGTGTGTTGGTAGATATACACAGATATATAGCTATGATATGATGCAGCACTTAAGAATGACATATGTTCACAGGCCATGCCAATGGAGGTGAGGGGCCCAATCAACAAACGTGTAACATGTAGCATCAACCCCCCTAGCCAGACAGGGGAAACATACAAACACACAAACAATGTAAACAATCTACTGCTCCCCAGACCACAGGCAGGATACAACCGGGGGGGGACACAGTGACCCTGAGAAGTCTAATATTGGAACAGAGACAGGAGCGCCCCTTGCAGGATACCCCAAAAATTATTTTGTTATAGGAGGACGCCTGTGTGATGATCTATCAAGATGGGGCATGTACATACCCAGACTACAAGGGTGGGAAAGCCTGATGACCCATGGGTTGAGACAATGTATGAGATGGGTCCATAAAGTGGAGAGTGGGCAGTGTGTAGTGGTGTGTTTAGACCCGACCTGCACCCAGAGCAAGGATGAGTGCTGTAGAGAAGGTGCGAGTGGGGGAACTATGGGTGTGTAATTATGGATCTAGGCTTGCAGGTGTTTGCTGGAGTGGTTCTGTTCAGACAGCCCCAGGGATGTAAGCGATAGCGTTCATTGTGCAGAGCTGCCACCTAACGAGCAGCCACTCCCGCTACGAGTCCCACTGCAGCACAGTCTATTTTACATGGCAAAGGACGGTATAGCTAGATGTATTGTTGCAAATCCCACTAAATAACACCAAAGAACACATGGTTGCAACAACCCACTGTAGGCATGTAAGGCAAACTACTTGGCATCACAAGGTATTATTGTTGTCCCCACCCCCACCCAAGGGTGTGAGTGTCCAAACCTACCTCCAAATGCAGTGTATATACACAGCTGTTGCTGGAGAAGAAATGGCCACCTGTGGACCTTCCCATCAGCCTACCTGCACATCCCTGGACATTCCCTCTACTATCCACTCCTCTGTGTGCCCCAACACAATACCCCACTCAGGCATCATAGATAAGCTCAACAGCTTAAATGTAAACCCTTATGTCACTAGATGGGTTGCAAACTAGCTAAAGGACAGAACCCATAAAGTTAAAATTGCTGGAGCAATGTCAGACTCAAAGCCAGTCACAAGTGGTGTCCCACAGGGATCTGTCCTGAGACCCCTCTTGTTCGGCATTTATTTCTCAGATGTTAAAGCAAACACAGGAGAGCTGTGGCTGACAAAGTTCACAGATGACTGCAAACTAGGCGCCATAGTCGATACACCAGCAGACACACACATCCTACAAAAAGGCCTCACAGAAACGGACAACTGGTGCCGGAGTCACGGCCTTAAACTAAATGCCAAAAAATGTATAGTCATCCCCTTTGGGAAAAACAAAGTACCCACAAATTATCACATAGACAGCAACCCACTGAGTACTGAAAAAGTAATCAGAGACCTAGGGACCCAAGTCGACAGCGACCTCTCATTTGATACCCACGTTGCCAAAGTGGTTAGAAAAACTTTCTACCTTGCACACCTCATCATGAAGGGATTCACATCCAGATCCAAGGATGTCATTGTACCCCTATATTCCTCCCTCATCAGACCCATGATTGAGTACAATGCCCCATTTGGTATGTACCTCACCCGGCATTTGCAACAGCTGGAGAGACCACAAAAGTACCTCACCAAGAGGATCTAGGGTCTCCAACATATGTCTTATTCTGCCAGACTAATGAAGCTTCAGCTCTATTCAGTATCATACCGACTGCTCAGAGGTGATCTCTGCCTGACATACAAGGCCATGTCCAATCAGGATCTGATGGACATGCTCCACCTCAAAAAATCCAAGTCCATCAGGACCACGAGAGCTAAAGACTTAAACCTCGGCACAAGTATGAATAGGACATGCTGGAGGGATAGATTCATAACCCAGAGGCTTCCCATGCTTTGGAACAAGATCCCAGTTCATATTAGGCAGAGCCCCTCACTGACTCTCTTCAAGAGAAATCTTGATGAGTGGATGGGAGATCGTAAGTTTACCCCAGGGGTCACATCTGTGTCACTGCTAGACAGGGGCACAGTAAACTAATTCTATTATATAAGGGGACCTTCATTGTATCACTACTAGACACAGTATTCTAAATTTATTCTGTACATTTTTGTACCATTTCATGGGGTGGCAAATGCCACATCACTATGGCTAGGCTTACAAATGCCCCAGGGAGATAGCCTAGTACTATACTATGAAACTATGAAACTATTAACACCATGTACTTATCATCCCCTGTGTCATTACTACTACTGTTCACAGTCACAGGTAGGTGTTACCATCTTCCCCAACTATATCAGCAGAATCTGGAACCCCCTACGCACGTGTACTACCTCAGCTGTCCCACACAACACATGTAAATAACACATGAAGGAACACCTTAAGCACACTTGGAGCAGCACATGCTCAAAGCCTGGCAAACCCCCCCCAACTAACACTCCATACCCCTACACCAACTAGTGAATCCGACACCTCCTGTCCTGTCCACATACAAATCCCAACATCCTACATACCTTTCCTACTGCTCCAATACCAATCATACCAATGGCCTACTATACAGTTACAATCCCCCCCCCCCCAATGACCTTCCTACTCCTTCACTATTCACTTCTATTCTAACACACAGCTATGGCATAACTAAACCTAACCTGAATACCTGAGTGTAACCTATCCAGAACCGTTAAACTGGAATCACAGTTCACCTTAAACTGACCTATGTCAAAAGTCACACTTGGCATGTAAACCTGACCTTTGCACGTATAATATCGACATGTTAATGTGAACTAAGCATGAAGAATGTGGTACATAGCTATGTTAAGTCTGTTACTCTCTATGAATGTGTACACCTCAGTACTACATGTAATGTGTAGCTGGGGATTACTGTGGCGCTACACTCCCCAGGCCACCGCTGACAATGGAGAAGCATCTAGTCAGACTGTCCCGGACAACAAATCTGAACTAAATACATGAAGTAGCACGGGGTATGCTGTAGCAAGTGAGAGTACACTTGCTTGGGCGGCGGTAAGCAATGCCCACACTGATTAAGTAATGTGGAGGCCAACCCAGTGAAAGACTCCGTAACTGGGGGTCAACATATCTGAGCCAATCTGAGCCTCAGGCACACCAGCGCATACCCACCTACACTTCCTCTACAGTGCCTTAGGCCCTCTGTAGCCACCAGCTCTCATCGTGCCCATTAACAAAGTAATCTGCACTCCCGGGTTCCAACCCCCCCACCCTGCACACTATAATCTAACTGAGTTACCACTAAGGGATGTCAGATACACATTCAGCTGCTGTTATCACAAACATATCATCCAGCACAATTATTCAACAGTATAGGAATTGTATGTAGGTATGTAGATTAATACCAGCAAACATGTGCACATCGCTCAATCACAGTATTCTGAGCAGTCTGTATATCAATGAACTGTGCCTGTCCAAACATACTGTGAGAACAGTAGCCTTGCATAATGCTGAAAAAGAAGAATGAATAATGGTGCACGCCGTGGGGGTGGGTGGGCGTGCTTTATGCACAGAATGTAACACCTGGGGTGTTGGTTCCGCAGAACCGGGAGATGAGGCTGGCCCAGTGTCTGAGCCAATTGCTGCTTCCCAAACCTCTGGCAGGATGCTACCAGTGGGAGAAACAGTGTAGACAAGCAAAGTCTACCCATGACACAACAACAGGTCTGTCCCTGGCGAGATGAACCAAACCTTGTAGGTCACATAGGTGTTTCCACCAGTATCGTAGGAGGATCAAGGGAAGGCTCGAACATACGTGGACTAAACGGATGAAGAGCCTGCTGAAGCTTGGGATGAGACAGTATAATGGAAGAGTACTGACACGTGCAGAGAGGGAAATGTGTGGAGGCATGGTATGACTGGGCTAGCAACTGGGGAATGGATGGATGATGTGTACATGGAGCTCGGGGGCCAGGGAAAGGGAGCATAGGTATGCCATTAAGGTAGAAATATGCAAATTAAGCAGAACTGCAGTAGTGTAGTGGGCAGAGCATCCGACCAATGAACAGGCATTCCTGGTTCGGGTCCCACTGAAGTACACTCTATTTTACACGGCAAAGCACATTATGAACAATATTTTTGTTGCAAGCCCCACGAAATAGCAGAAACATATGAACTGGAGTACCGCAGGATATGCACATGTGACGTATCAGTGTCAGACGGAATAAGGCACTAGTAGGCAGGTTTAAGCACATATAAGCAGTAGTAAGCATATATAAGCACTAGTAAGTGTGTTTAAGTGCGTTTGCATGGGGGTAAGCATTACCTACACAGAATAAGTAAAATAGAAGCTAACTGAGTGTTAGAAACTGTAACCGGAGGTTAGCAGTGCTTAGCTCTGCGCAAACCTGCGCACACATGCGTACAACTGCTTTAATGTGCTGTAATCACTCTGTACCCAATGGCCCATGTTCTGGCCAGCAACAAAATAAACAGCTCCTGCAGGGCTCGAACCAATGACCCTGCACACCATAGACAAAGGGATTTACCTCTAAGCCATGACAGATACAAATGAAGTAGATGTTGTCAGAAACATATCATCCAGTCCAGTCATGCAACAGCACAAAGATGGACGTGTGTGTGAAAATATATTACTATCTAAATGGATACAACATATCTATAGTTTAGTCACACACAGATATATATATATATATATATATATATATATATATATATATATATATATATATATATATATATATATATATATATATATAAGAAATATCCAGAGATATATACATATATGTATATATATATATATATATATATATATATATATATATATATATACAAATATATGCACAGATATGCATGCAAATGCCAACAACTACACATATATATGTCAACATCTATATGTCCACATATACACAGCAAGTTACATGTATGTATACAGATATATGTCTCCATAGGTATATACGGACATAGTTAGAAATATGTCAGCAAATATATACCCACAGAGGTATATACGGCCAGACATCTGTAGACAGCAATTGTAGATTAACTGACACATATGTCCATATGCACAGGGAATGGGCTTGAGATGCCCCAAACAATATATGTCACGTACGAACTGGCATACCCCCTGCCCAGCCAAACACGTCCGCCCTGCAATACACTACCAAGCTCATTGTATTGTAAGTGTGTCATTGAAATAGGGATTTAAATTAGCCCTCTGTAATGTTTCACATGTTGACATCACATCCCCCTCTCCCCCACCCACTAGGCAGGCCGAGCAGTACAGGCCCATCCAACCAACGCCATCCCCAACCCATACATGCATAACCCACAGTTCCACTTCTTCCCACCCGCAGCACACACACACGCAGCCACCATCCCTACCCTGGTTACCGGCCCGTAGCTATCACATCACCACACATAGCACCCCCTCCACACACCCCCCTCGGGACCCATCCCTTATGTTGTCTTGACCCAAGTATCCTAGGTCTGGCACACGCCGTAGTCCATGCCCATAGCCATGGGTACCTATGTTACTCTGGGTGTAGACGAAAGTTGTATACCCAATGTTCAGGCTGTCCCACATGGGACGAATGATTACCTGGTACTAACAATAGATTTCATGTGTGACTCTGTGCACACTAACGGATTTAGTTGTAGGTGTCGCAAAGCATACATGGCACACAAGGATGGCCGGTATGCACACGAAAATCAGTGCTCAGCAATAACAGACAACATTACAGGATATGTAGCTAAATATGTAGAGGTATGTGTGTGTATATATACCCATAACTACATGGAGATATACCTCTCCCTCTCTGTATTACAAATCTATACATACATAGACAGACATATATATAAATACCCACATATAGATATATACATATGCAGACACCCATACATCCATATGTCGTTATATATACAGCAAAATATATATATATATATATATATATATATATATATATATATATATATATATATATATATATATAACTGTGTGTTCGGTTAGGTAGGTAGGTGATTATGGGAAGGGTGGGCGTGCTGTGTATCGCCGTAAATGTCACATTTTCAACAATACACCCTTGTTTTCGAGTTTACTATTATTCGAAAATGTTAATTTTCGATGCATAATATATAGCTAGGTTATGATACAGCAGTTAAGAATTACATATGTTCACAGGCTGTGCCAATGGGGTGAGGGGCACAATTAACAAACATGTAACACGTAGCATCAACTCCCCCAGCTAGACAGGTGAAATATACAAACACACAATAAAAGTAAACAAACCACTGTTTCACAGACTTCATCCAGGATACTACCAGTGGGACAGACCTTCCAAGTCTAATCTTGAAACAAAGACAAAAATGTCCCTTGTGGGACAACCCAAAACTTCTATGCATATTTGGGTTTCCAGGCATTACACAGATGTCCAATGGCAGGGCACGCATGTTCTCGGACTACAAGCTTGGGGAAGCCTGATGATCCATATGGCGAGATAACATATGTGATGGGTCCCATGAAGTGGGGAGTAGACAGTGTGTACTGGTGTGGCCAGACCCGACCTGCACCCAGAGTAAGGAAGAATGCCGAAGAGGAGGTGCGAGTGGGGAACTATGGGTATGTTATTATGGGCCTAGGCATGCAGGTGTTGGCTGGAGTGGTTCTATGTGGACCGCCCCAGAGATGTAAGCAATAGTTTGCATTGGGCAGACCCGACACCTAACGAGCAGCCATGCCAGGTATGAGTCCCACAGCAGCAATGTCTAGTTTACTGGGCAAAGGGCAGAATAACCAGATGTGTTGTTGCAAACCCACTAAATGACACCAAAGAACACATGTTCACAACACCCCACTGTAGGCATGTAAGCCAAACTAATTGGGATCACAAGGTAGTATTACTGTCCTCACCTCACCCCCACCCAGGGGTGTGAGTGTCCAGACCTACCCCCAAATGCAGGGTATATACACAGCTGTTGCTGTAGAAGAAATGGCCAGCTGTGGACCTTCCCGTCAGCCGTCCTGCACATCCCTGAACATGTCCCCTACTATCACCTACTATCAGCCCCTCTGTGTGGCACAATAACACCACTTACCTATTGACCCCTGTTTCATTTGTAGTAATGTTCACAGTCATAAGTGGGTGACACCCTCCACACAACTATATTGGCAGAATCTGGAACTTCCAACCCAGGTGTATTACCGCAGCTGTCCCAGACTACACATGTAAATAACACATGAAGAGAAAACTCAAGTACACTTGGATCACCACCTGCTCACCACCTGGCAAAGTCCACCACCCTCCAACACTCCATACCCCTACACCAACTACTGACACTGACACCTCCTGTCCTGCCTCGCATACATATCCCGACACCCTGCAAACCTGCACTACTGCTCCCCCACCAATCAGTCAAATGGCCTATATACAGTTAAAATGTCCCCCCTCCACCTACCCGCCTACACCTTCACTATTCACATCTACTCTACAACACAGGTATGGCATAACTAAACCTAACCCGAATACCTGAGTGTAACCTATCCAGAAATGCTAAACTGAAATCCCATTTAGCCTTACACTGACCTTCATGAACAGTCATACCTGACATGTACACCTTACGTAAGCATGTATAATACCGACATGTACATGAAGTAGCATGGGGGTATGTGGCAGCAAGTGGGAGTATGCCTGTTTGGGCGGCGGTAAGCAATGCCCACACTGGTTAAGCAATGTGGAGGCCACCCCAGGGTAAGACACCGTAACCAGAGGTCAGAAAGTCTGAGCCTATTGCACACCAGCGCATACCTGCCTGCACTTCCCCCACAGTGCCTTAGGCATGCTGTAGCCCACAGCCCTCGTTGTGGCCAGTAACAACATAATCAGTACTCTCAGGTCCCCCCCCCTGCACACTATAGTCCAAGTGAGTTACCACGAAGGCATGGCAGATATAGAATCAGCTGCTGTTATCACAAACATATCATCCGGCACAGTCGGTCAACAGTATAGGAAATGTATGTAAGTTTGTTTGTTTGTGTCTTTCGGCTTTTCCCTGTTAGGGGTCGCCACAGCAGAACTCTGGTCCGCTAATGATTGGTAGTTGATTTTTATGTGCTGAGTTACCAGCCCTGACACACAACCTTCAACGAAGGTACGCCCATTCACGCATGTCTCCACGCAGAAGACGCTCTAGCTGAGAATCAAACTGGACAGCGTCTTACTGTGAGGCAACAACACTACTGCAGCACCACCACGTAAGTATGTACATTAATACCAACAAACATGTGCACAGTGCTCAGTCACAGTATTCTGAGCAGTCTATGAGTATCAATGAACAGTGCCTGTCCACGCATACTGTGAGAACAGTAGTCTTGTATAATACTGAAGAGAGGAATGGAAAACGGGGCACGCCGTGGGGGTGTGTTTCATCTGCAGACGCGGGAGATGAAGCTGGTCTGGTGTGTGAGCAAACCGTTGCTTCTCAAAACCCTGGCAAGATGCTACCAGTGGGAGAAACAGTGTAGACGAGCAAAGTCTACTCATGACACACCAACAGGTCCGTCCCTGGCGGGACTCACCAGACTTTGTGGGTCACAATGATGTTTCCAGCAGTATCAGAGGTGGATGAAGGGAAGGCTCGAACGTATATGGACTAAACGGATGAAGATCCTGCAGATGGTTGCATTGAGACAGTAAAATGGAGGCGTACCAAGATGTGCAGAGAGGGAAATGTGTGGAGGTGTGGTATGGCAGGGCTAGCAACTGGAGAATGGATGGATGCTGTGTACGTGGAACTTGGAGGCCGGGGAAAGGGAGCATGGGTATGACATTAAAGTAGAAATATGCAAATTATACAGAATTGCAATAGTGTAGTGGGCAGAGCATCCTCCTAACGGGCACACATTCTCGGTTCGAGTACCACTGCAGCACATTCTATTTTCCGTGTGAAATCGGTATAACAACATTGTTTTGCTGTATAACCTACAAAATGACATTTACACTTGAACAGGAGTACTGCATTACACATAGACCCACTTACTATTCAAAGGACATGAGATGACACACAGATATGTATACACAGACAACCTTTAATGGTGTATTTTACAATAATGTATGCCATTACCAACAGCACATAGATCTGGACTTATTTAATCAGTGAGGGATGCAAGGCCCACACACAAAAGTAGATGCAGACAGTGCGGATATATACCATACTATGCTGTCCAGGCCAAGCCCATCAATTCGTACAACTGTAGACAAAGGATTTGCCATCAAGATAGGTAACAATACACAATAACAGTTGTAGTTCAGCAGCTGCCAGTTACACCTTGTAGTCAAGGCCTAGGGGGACATTTATTACTTGTGATAATGTCTATGTATCTGTGACATATATGGACCCTGACCAACAAATGTTGTGGGAATCCACAATATGACTGTGATGATAGCAGGAATGGTAGCAGTAAATTATGATAGGCTAGTACCGAACAACCCCTAACCGTATCACAGCAGGACAAAGCCAGCCATATATGTGGAAGACAGAGGCAGGAACACAGGGCCATACTCGTAATATTGCTGTTACACACCCTGCAAATTGCTGGTGTTACAGGATTCATTGTAATATACCCTTATGCAGGAATAACACATTAGGAACACAAATGGAAGTAGCCATGTACTGATAACATGCAACAGACAGATTGCCAGGGATATATCTAGGACAAGACCTGTGTGGTGCACAGGCAAAAGGAAACAGACAATCCACTGGCCATCATGTGGATAGGCCCACTGTTGAGAGCTATGCAGACAGGCTGCATTCCATCCTAACTACTATGTGCACGCAAGTACTGCAAGACTAGCAATATACAAAGCACATAACAGCACTACTCACTCTGTCTGTAGGTCTGGAACATCTTAAGATTGTGTAGTTGTCTTGTGTCTGCAAGCCCCACTGTAATAGATACTGCAACCTGCCATTTGTAACACTGCTGCCCACATACAGGAAGGATGTTCTCCATACTGGAAAGGTGAAGGGCCAACGCCCACATGAGTAAGTAATTTATAGTACTGGGTTGCCATGACAATGGTTAACTGAATCACTACACAGCAGGCTGTACGCAGTCAGCAGCTGTAGCTTACCGATTAGTGCAGAGCCCATCACCTGATCATGTGCATCACCTACAAAAGCCATGCTGACATCCATTCAAACCAACTCATTCGCTCTACTGGAGAGGGAGAGAGACAGAGAGAGAGAGAGAGAGAGAGAGAAAACAAAAAAAATTATAAAACAAAACTCACACAGTGGAAAACAAATAACTACAAGCCACAACCTGGAAGGCGTCACACCCGTCCAAAGAATAAAAGGTATGTAAAACATAACTGTATGTAATTGAATGTAGTATGTGGTATAGATTAACAGGATATATGATGTAGAATGTTTGATATGTGCCATCTGTAGTTGTCCCTGTAATGATGTCACGCTGAACAACTGCTCTGGACAATACTGTCTGTCCCTGTAAGCAGTGGGACATACCCACCAACTGTGCAGATCAGCAATGAATGACAAAGATGTCAGCCATAATATCTGTGTATGTTATGTTAGTGTGGACAATAGCTGTTGGTGGATGTACTGCCGTCATGATAGACACATGGGTGTCAGAGTACACCACTTGCAGGACAGTCATGTTAATGTGTAATGTAGCATGCACAAATGCCATAGGTGTGTAATAGGCATACCAGCAATCTCACACCATATTTACCACCCTAATGTTAGTGTGTGTTCACAAGTGGCACCTGTCTGTGTTGCAGCAAGGCAGAACAGTGCAGCTGTGAATGAAAGACAGTTACAGAATGCGGACCAGATGTCCGTATGCACTCCACATATCTGTGTGATATGGAATGTGACGTGTATGTGTACAGATACAGATACTCATATAGACATAGGTATATCAACAACGTACAACATATATAGGTTCATAGGTTCATAGGTTCATAGGTTTATACTAGGCTATCTGCCCTAAGGCATTTATAAGCCTAGCCCAAATTTTTGTGGCTTACGCCACCCCTTATATGAAAAAATACTGTGCCCATTAGTTTGTTGTGCCTCTGTCCAGCAGTGACACATAGATGATTCCCTGGGTAAACCTACGATCTCCCATCCACAGGTCTAGATTTCTCTTGAACAGAGTCAGCGAGGTGCTCTGCCTCACATGGACCGGGATTTTATTCCCCAGCATAGGGAGTCTCTGAGTGATAAATCTATCCCTCCAGCACGTCCTATTTATATCTGTGCTAAGGTTTAAGTCGCTTGCTCTAGTGGTTTTGGTGGATTTGGATTTTTTGAGGTGGAGCATGTCCATTAATTCTGGGTTGGACATGGCCTTGTATGTCAGGCACATGTCACCTCTGAGCAGACGGTATGTGACTGAATAGAGCTGGAGTTTCTTCAATCTGGCAGCATATGACAGATTTTGGAGTCCCTTTATCCTTTTGGTGAGGAACTTTTGGGGTCTCTCCAATTGCTGCAGATGTCGGGTGAGATACATCCCGAATGGGGCATTGTACTCGATCATTGGTCTGATAAGTGAAGAGTACAGGGAACAATGACCTCACTAGATCTGGATGTGAATCCCTTCATGATCAGGTGGGCAATGTAGAAGGTCTTTCTAACCACTTTAGCAATGTGAGTGTCAAAAAAAGGCCACTGTCAACCTGGGTCCCCAGGTCCCTGATAACCTCTTCTGTGCTTAGTGGATTGCCACCTATATGGTAGCTTGGGGTTACCTTGTTTTTCCGAAGGTATGACTATACATTTTTGGCGTTTAACTTCAGGCCATGGCTCTGGCACCAGCTATCTGTTTCTGTGAGTCCCTTCTGAAGGATATCCGTGTCTGATGCACTTTCCACTATGGCGCCCAGTTTGCAGTCGTCTGCAAACTTTGTCAATAAAGTCCTCCTATGTTGGCCTGTACTTCTGAAGTAGATGCCAAACAATAGGGGCCAAGGACCGAGCCCTGTGGGACACCACTTGTGACCGGCTTGGAGTCTGACACAGCCAGCAACTCTAACCCTGTGGGTTCTGTCCTTAAGCCAGTTTGCAACCCATCTTGTGACATATGGGTTTACATTTAAGCTGGTAAGTTTTTCTACAATACCCGAGTGGGGTATTGTGTCCTAAGCCTTTGCAAGGTCAAGGTAGGCTGTATGGACTGCCTTTCCCTCATCAATGGCCTTGGTGACTGTTTCGAAGAAGTCGACCAAGTTCAAAAGGCATGATCTTCCCTTGACAAAGCCAAACTGGGTAGGGTCCAATGTCTGCAAGTCCCCTATATCTTTGTTTATGAGCTCCATTATGATGCTCTCCATAGCTTTGCAGACTAGACTTGTTAAGCTTATGGGGCGGTAATTACCAGGGTCCGTAGAGGCGCCGCCTTTGTGGAGTGGGACCACAGTTGCCGTACGCCACTCCTTGGGCACGTATCCTGTGGTAAGGCTGAGATTAAACAGCTGCCTTATGTGCGGGTTTAATTCCTCATATCTACACATATATGTACATAGATGTATATTTATACACACACACGCATATATATATATATCTATATATATATATATATATATATATATATATATATATATATTTATTTATTTAAAACAGTACAAGACACGAAAACTTTCAAACTGCAAATCAGAAATGCCAGGAAAAATGAAACCACAAGAGTCCAATATGAATAGACGCATTTCGTTCAATTTGAATCCACCTTGAACTTCATCAGAATACCAAATGAAGTTCAAGGTGGATTAAAATTGAACAAAACGCATCAATTCATATTGGACTCTTGTGGTTTCATTTTTCCTGGCATTTCTGATTTGCAGTTTGAATATATATATATATATATATATATATATATATATATATATATATATATATAGTGGCACTGACAATGGTATGCAGGTGAAATAGTCTGTAACAGGCCAGCAAAGATAAGTGTCCCCACAGGGAGCATGGCTACAAACACAAAGCATGGCACATACACATAGCACAAAGCTTGGTACAATACAACATATGTCCCAATGGTAGGTAAGCAGCTGACATAACAATTGCAGTCTGTGAATGGTTTGTTGTAGCTGATATGGTGGGAGGAGACAAATATGTGCATTAAGAACTATGGTAACCCTGCTGTATGGGTGGCTCAGACCTGTTTTCATCCTTATGTCTTCCAAGAAACATGTCGCATAGTCATCATCCCACGTACAGCGCCACTGAAACAGCGATCATTATTGATCACCTGGTACAGCACTATGTACTGCTGTTTGGCCAGATAGCTTACGACCAGCCTTGTGGCACCTGCCCGCCTGCAGCATCAACACCTGACAGGGCACATCTTGGAGGTGGGTGCCAATGACACATCAGCTGAGGAGCATGCAGGTAAGGCCCCAGGGCACATCAGTACCCCACTTGTGCATTTATCTGCATCTGTACAGGTACATCATGCAAAACTGAGATGTCATATACATAGTCTGCTGCTGTATAGTAGTAATAAACAGTTGTGTATAAGCTGTAATATTGTGAAATTCTACTGTTGATGTAACTTCATGCTGCACTCACCTTTTATGAATGCCACAGCTGTCGCCACTGACATCAGCTTTCTTGCACTCCTATGTAGATTCCTCCAGGATACCACCACAACAGCAGCCCATAGCCGGTGAGTATGGTTCGTGTTTAGGCATGATGATAAACTGGGCATGTAATAGCTATGGGATATCCCCCATGCACACGTCTAACACACCTACCCATACTGCATGCTGTACACGTTCACGTTCTGTTGCTGAGAAATGCACTGCATCACAGTATAGACCATGCTGGGGTATCGGAAGGGTACAACAGACACATACAAGATACTAACATCCTGTTAATGTGCAATGTGTCCACAGGGATGTGATGTGTGGCAGGACACACAACCTACAGTAGGGACATGTGTGACTCAACACCACCATGGTTGCAGCTGCACACAATCAGGTTAAGTAAATGTTGCAAACATAACCCTGACCCCACAGCACTTATGACAGCAGTGTGTGCACTCCAAGGGATGTGCACATGAGTAGACCTTGCAACCACGCAGAGGTCTGGGACATGTGTAGGGCACCCCTCACAGCTATGGTAAGGTCCGCCGGTTGTCAGTGTAGTAGTCATGTACTGGTCATACATGCACTGCTGATGTTGTGATCTGTAAAGCAGACATCAGGCATCCACAACTAATAGCTGTTCACATATCATCCCAGGTATGAGTTGCTATAACACATAGGGGCTGTGAGCATTGGAGCTGACATAACCAACACAGTACTACAGATGTATCAATGGTTTCTACACCTGTGAGGTATGGTGCACAGTACAACACAGGGTGCAGAACTGGTTCACAGTAACATTTTGTACATGGGTGCAGTGTTAACACGGGGAAAGGCCATCACCTACCAAGAAAGCTAATGCCTCACACACATGTATACTGCTGCTAGCATTATGTCACTATAGTTGCACTGCATGCTGTTGAGCTCCACATGTAATGCATGTTGACAGAAGGCTAATGGGACACTGTGTGTACAAATGTTGTGCAACTCCACATGTAGGAGTGTGGTGTGTGTGTGTGTGTGTGTGTGTGTGTGTGTGTGTGTGTGTGTGTGTGTGTGTGTGTGTGTGTATGTGTGTGTGTCTCAGTTATGTTCGTAAGTGCAATGTTGTGGAGTGTGGGCAATGCCTGTCAGATGTGTGTGTGTGTGTGTGTGTGTGTCCATGTATGCACAGGCGATAGTGGTATTGACCACATAACAGTACTTACCCTTGGGATTGTGCTGTACTACATGGAGTGAGACATGGGACACCAGGACAACCTGTCAGGTATGTGAACACAGGACAGCTGATAGCATAACAAGGTCTGTAGCATGGAGCATGCATTGGGAGGTGCAGTACATACCAGGTATACACATCATATTGCCAGCAGCAGATAGGTAACTGGCTACCCACATATGCAGCACTACAAATGCAATAGGGAATTGCCACAGCACATCAGTGAGTGTATCCAGATAGTACTGTTGTCCGCATGATGGGTTGCTTGTGCAGCAGATGTGGCATGGACTGAGCAAGACTGTAGTATGAGGCTCTGATGTGTGACATATGTAGTGAATGTAGCAGCCCCAACCATATAGGGGCCTCGCACACCATTACTGCCCATACACAGGGTAATACACAGTGACAACAGTGAGGCCATGTACAACCTACTCCACCCAGGTCAGGGAGGCGATGGAGTAACAGGTCAGGTGTGGTAACCACACATGTAGGCATGGAGAGGAATGATATGTTAATGGGCTGTAGTGATGCGTGTATATCAGCAAGTGCCATGCAGGATGGGGAGCATATGTAACTGACTGTGGGACTTTCTGTAAACTCAGAGAAAGTGAGGCAGTAAGGTGGCTGTCAGTGTGAGTGTGTGTGAGTGTGTGTATTGTTATGCACTGATGTACAGGTCTTAACGTGTGTATTTGTTTCCCCCACAGGTGGCGAGGTGGGTCAGGGTCCCTCCTGCACACAAACTGAGGTAGGTGTCCCTACAAGCACTGATAATGATGAAGGTATAGGTGAGGCACAGGTGGGGTTGTTAGAGGCCGACACTGCGCCAACGTGTCATCACCCTCCTAGCTACCCCAGGCCCGCCCACAGTTACAGTGCCTCTACAAACCCCATCACATGTGGCCATAGCAGAGGGACAGTTGGCACTTGGTGGCAATGACCAGGAAGGTGTAGTGTCCATGCCAACTGTGTTGGGTCACAGTCGGCATAGCTGGATGTCCGGAATGCCACGACATCGGCAGATGTACCGTGGTGCTCGTGGGAGGACCACAGGTCATCATGCCCCTGACAGAGGTGCCACAACTGGTACCACCAGCAGCATATTTCAGGCCATAATGGAGGCACAGGTACATATGGAAATGCACACCAGACAGGTCCTGATGCTGCAGAGGTCTGCTTTCACAGCTATAAGTGGCAACCTCCATGAACTCGCTGGTGCCTTCCGTGAATATACTGAGGTCATGGATAGACGGTGGGGTGAGATGGTTGGCCTCCTTGACCGTGGTATGTCTGTACTAGAACGTGTGGTGGGAGTGGTGCGATGGCCACATGGATGTAGGCCAGAGACATCAGCAGCTGGCAGTCAACCTGGACATGCCAGGATGCACAGCCACTTTCGTAGTGGCAGAACCAGACCTAGCACACCACAGGGGCTGCTGTCCACACTACACCACACCACAGCAGGCCTCGTGCATGTGGCCTTGGTCAGTCCCAGGTGGGACATGGTTCCAGGGGACATATGTCATCATCAGGGGAGAGAGTAGCACCTCAAGGTCTGTACCTGCACATGCCCATGGAACCCCTGGCAGGCACAGTCAGCGTGTCCATGACCAGAGGCAGTGAACTGCACACCCTGCCAGGTATGGTCTGCAGCTGTCCAATATTACCCATATAGGGCAGCCACATGGAGGAACTGTGTGCATGCATACCCACACACTATGCAACCACACCTAGGGTGACCCCATACCAACACACACCACATCACCATGTCCCAATCAAGGAACCACACCCCTCACCCACACACATGGTGACACATGTTTGGACCACCCGTGGCCTCTGGCACACCTGCTACACACCCTGTGCATATGATGATACCTGTGACACATCCCTGTCATCCATAACATTGATGCAGGGACAGGCTAACATGGTTCTGATGCACATGGTGACTGTAATGGAGTGCCGTAACATATCACAGTGTAGAATGTAGTTAGGGGTAATGTGTACTGCATACATGTCAAGTAGTGTAGCCATGCAGCTAAGATGACATTCACACACCCTGTGCATATGATGATACCTGTGCCACATTCCTGTCATCCATAACATCAATGCAGGGACAGGCTAACTTGGTTTTGATGCACACGGTGACTGTGATAGAGTGCTGCAATGTACTACAGTGTAGAATGTAGTCAGGGGTAATGTGTACTGCATACATGTCAGGTAGTGTAGCCATGCAGCTAAGATGCATCTCAACTGTTGGTAACATCAATTGATATCCCCATACTGTCATCCATTTGTGCTGTAGGCATACATGTGTCAGCAGGAGGATGGTCCACAGTCATATTCCACAGGGGTATGTCAGTGTGGTGACACCATGGCCGTGACATATGTGGTATACAGTTGCACACATGCCACAGGTATGTATAACAGTTATTGGCCATGTAAACTTGACCAGTGGCCTGCTGGTACAGCTATAACCTTCACCCTTATGTCAACCCTTCCACATACACACAATTCCTTACTTGGCGTCACTGTGTCTAGCCCCCAACCTGGGTATGTAGTGCTACTGAACTGTGTGGCTGTCATTGCACACATGACACCATCTGTAGGGTGAGGTGTGTACCAGGTCACGTGCTACATGCAGACCATCCACAGACACGTACAATTTGGTAATGGGGGAAGTAATGTTTGTATATGGAGAATACATAGTGTGCAATACCATCATATATACATTGACTGACAATTAACAGATAGACACACATCTTAGAGACCTGTTTGTATAGTTGCTAACTAACTAGTCCATGTGTCCAATGTGTTACAGGTAGGCTGCACACAGCACATGTGTAACTGGGCTGTATCCTGTTATCTGTTACCTGTATGGGTGATGGTGACATTGGCCACCTGAGAGTGGTACGTGGGCCATATACCAGGTGTACCATGGTGTAAAGACAGTGTACACAGCACCCGCATCCCCCACTGGATATTGTACACACTAGAACCCATCTTGATACTCTGACATACCCACTATCACACATTGGCCATGACACAAAAACAACCCATTGCATATCACAACAGTGGTACCACAGGGATATGCATGTGATGCACTCACCACAGGCATAGTAGGGTGTTGCATTGCGTTGCCACACCTATGGGCAACAACAATATCTGTGCTACTGTGTGGCAATGTGTATCATAATAGGAGTATGTGGACTAGGACTGGTGCACCCTACAGATATGCACACATACACACACGTGGCAGACCTCAATGGGATTCCCATGCCTACCGACCCATTGGTACAACACTGCAAGACACATGTAGCTGTTAGGGAGCGGAGTGTAACAGGCTACATGTTACGTTAATGGGGTTGAGAGGCACCACACACTGTACGAGTTGTACAAATAGGCATCCCCCCAGACAAACACGTCCACCCTGCAATAAACTACCAAGTGTTGGAGATCCCATAACCAGGGCCAGTGACAACATGGGCACATGATGTTACCTGTACTACATCCCACCTGTATGATGTCAGGCTGTTATTGGTAACATATCATGCAGTACAGTCTGGCTCCCATGGGGAATGTATTATGTGGAAGCCATCAACATTACCAGGCTTCAGATACACAGACACAGATATGCAGATACAGGTATACATATTTATAAATATATATATATATATATATATATATATATATATATATATATATATATATATATGTACATATACATGTGACTACACATACACACGCAGTTATATGTACAGTACGATGCATAAGTGGTAGGTGCACACAATATGGAACAGCCACTATGCCTACAGTTGACCCCTGAATGACTGGACACTGTATGTGCCACCCATACAAATGACAATCGTTGCCTGTAACATACACCCACAGAGAGGTCATAGGTAAAACAACACCCACAGGTTTGCAGACATGGAAACCTTTCATTGTGTACTATTACAGTTCTACATGCCATGCCATATAGCTGTTCAGACACTGACAGCTATATCAATGGAGTGATGCTACAGTGGACCAGTTACAGTCATACAGTAGGCTGGAAAGGTTCACAGCTGTTGCTCTCCAGGCCAAGCCATTCACAATGTACAATAGGAAAGACACACTGGGCCACAGGATACCTAAGAAGCAACAGTATGTACTCCAGGTTTGTAGTTCAGCAGCCTCTATCTACACACTGTACAAACACAGTAGGTGGTATAGATGTCTTATGACCACATGGGTTGTAACTGCTACATAACGTGGCATAACTGACACCATCACGAGCACACCAACACACAGAACAGTTTGTATGGCAGGGGCAGTAGTCCTGCAGTACCCAGATCCATGTCAGTAATGTGTATATAGGTAAAGTATATGGTACTGTACATCCAGATAACTTAAGGCCGCTTAACCCTGATACCCTCACATTTTGTAGCAGCCTTGGTCATTTCTGGTGCTCCCCCCAGACTCAATAATACAGGGCCATATACCACTGTTACATACACTGGGCTCTGCAGTGCATGAGGGCACACATGTATTGTGTAGGTGGCATCCACACATATATGGCCTCAGCCTCACCATATGTGTGGGGGTTACAATGGCAGTGGACTGATGGCAGACATGGCAGTGTGTTATACTCCCACCCCACTATGGATCACTCACCGACATCATGACATATGTGTAAAAGCTTGGTATGTAGGTGATGGACAGAGGCTGGAATACAGGCACATATGTGGACAACTGTTGCCATACACTACGCAAGGTGCAGGTGTTACAGGATAGTCTGTAACATACCCTTAGTCAGGGAATTGCTGGTAGAGACGGTCATGGATGTAGCCATGTACCAGTAACATGCAACACACACACACTGCCAGTGTATTATCTGATACAAGACCTGTGTGGTGGACAGACAAGACATGATAGGCACAGCTCTGGCCGGCATGAGGGTAGGCCCACAGTTGTGTGCTATGCAGATGGACTGCATTCCATGGCAAACTAGTATGTACACCCACACCCTGTAACACCAGTACTGTAGAAAGCATAACACAACTCCACTCACAGTCTGTCTGTACTTTCTGATCCTCCTACAAATATGTGGCTGCCCTGAGTGTGACAGTTCTCCTATATGGGGTATTGCTACATGCTGTTGGTAGCACTGCTGCCCACACACAGGACGGATGCCCATCACACAGGAGATGTAATGGGACCATGCACACATGATGTGGGAATCTATAGTGGGTGGTTGCCATGACAGTGTTAATTGGGTGTAGTACACATGTGTAATCATATATCTGGCTATCTGGATATGTATATGTACATATATTCCCACCATATGTGCTGGACATGCCAACCCCAGCCTGTATGTTCCCAATGTCGTAGTTGCAGGGGATGTCAAGTATCTATAGCAAGTATACTAGTAGACTATTGCTACTGTCATTGGGATTGTCTTCACAGACATGGTGTGTGTGGGAGGTCACATCTGTTCATAACATGTGTGCCATTGGTTACTGAACGACATCCAAAGGACATCAGTGTACAGTACCGCTGCTAGCATGTAATGCCACTGTGGACTGCAGTAGAGATATTGGCCAATATATGGGGAAGGTCTGACACAGTCTGTACAGTCCGGAGGTATACAAATAAGCCCTTAGTGATACACATGTGTACTGTGCCTGACAATATGGATGTGGATGGCCATGTAGATGGGTATAACACATAACAACTGGTATATGATGTCTAATATAGGTCATGCAGTCACACACCCCTGCCTGGCCTATAATGGTATGACTGCTGGTACAGGCATGCCATGGCCACATACTACACAATAGGTATTGACATACATTGGCACTGCATCCCACTGCCCTGTCTGACATACATGACTGTTAGGGGGAGGCCCAGCAGTGGGACATCTGGCTAGTATCTGCACATGACATCCCACTGGGTAGGTACACTCAGCTGCTAGGCATGTCACAATACACTGTGCAGGCTGCAGGCAGACTGGCTCAACACTGGTCTACACCTCCCAAGGAGGAATGCACATGTATCTGCATATAAAGCAGGCTCAACAGGCATGTCACAGCACATGGTAAGATACACCTGTGTGACAGTGCATATCCACAACCAATGTGAACACAGCCACAGCCACATATGGTTAGCTAGCATGGTATTACAGTATATGGACTATGTGTAAGACACCATCCTCATATGTGCCACTTACAGACTGACCCTACATGTACTGGCCTGCTACACAGTGTGGTCTGGTGGCTGTCTGTGGTATGGAACATGTGTGTTTATGGCCCTACAAACATGTATGCCACTACAGTACCATACAATGGGGCAGCATGTAACATCTGATAGTATGGGAACTAGAACAATGTCATCTACCACAGTCTGTATACAGGCTAAGGTACATATCAACACTACACACACTGTCGATATTCACCATAGGTACACAGACCTCAGTACTGTACGAACATCCACAGAATATGCAGGTAATGTCATGTAATGTAACCCCTACTGTAAATAACATGTGTAGCAGTCAGATATATCAGTGGCTTGTTCTCAGATATGATGCCACAAAGTATGGTGTACAGCACATATGCACCACATCATGCATGACATATGTACAAAGGTTGACAGAGGTGTGGCTGGGAGCACATACATAGGGCCAATATTGACATGTTGCTGTGATAACCACATACATTTACTATTGTTACAGGGGTGTTGCAACATATGTCCTTTGAGGGATATGACGTCTGTGACTACCACAGCTTTCTCCATCTACTGACTGCAATCCTCACACTACCTTCAGCACTCAACAGCTAGATGCTCCGTGGGTGACACATACAACCATGGACACAGCACTGCACAGGCTGCAGATGACCCTGCAGATGGTGAGTCCCCATCAACATGGAACTGACATGGCAGATATTGAGACATGTACAACAGCCATATCCACACAAACATTGTGAAAGCAACATTACTCCAAATGCAGTACAGCGGTACTTGCAGTCTGTAGTCAGGTCAGGCACATCCACCTCCTGTTTGCTGCACTGTTTCCACAGTGTATGTTGTTAGAGGTACACCGCAATCCATCTAAAATGATGTTTGGCACGTGACAGATCTAGTTCCTGCTCACAGTGGGTGAAAAGGGCAAACACCACCATGATGTTCCTAGGTATTGGAGTGTGTTTCCATACAATTGGCTATGGGAATGTTACCACAGCTGTTTCACATGCAATCAGCTAGGGGAGGGCTGCAATCCATGCAGATGCCATCAGCTGATCATGAGCATTACTTACATTACACATGCTGCTGCATAAGCAAAGCAGGTGTAGGTCTCCATGTCCACCTGAGAGGGGGTGGGGGATGCAGACAGAGGCAAATACATGTTAGGGAGGGGTGGGAGGGTAAAACTGAAGCATGTTTGTGTCACACACCTAGCAGCACAGGGTATCAAACCCCTGACAACTATGTAGTGCTAGCACAGTTCACTGCAATTATTGGATGTGCCACATGGGTTACATGTTGTGGAGCACTCAGAACATATATGTGATCGTGAGTGACATCTGCAACAGGGATACAGTAGCTGTATGGTAGGTGACAGACACGTGCCTGTCAGCATGAACAGGTGCCAGCATCAACACAGCCACACTCTCACAAGGCACACACACATTGACACACATGGCAGGGCCAGGTGTACAACTCATTCATTGTGGGATTGCCACATCACATCACTGTGCAGGTATCCCATGCACCACACAGGTCATATGGGGGCTGTATGTGTGAAGGGTATGAGAAGGTGTCTGATATCAGACAGCATGCTGCAGTATGCCCATGGGGTTGTAGGGAGTGTGGATGTGAACATCTGCAGCATGCAACACACACACACAAACAGACAGGGTGCCACTACTGACATGCATGGGTGCATGTCTGCACAGGTGTGTGGTGTTCGACTGCACCAGACGGCTGTCCAAGTCTAGGTGATAGCTGTATCTTGGCATCAGGCCACATGATGATGGTCTGCATTGTGGCTCAGGAATGGAGTGTCTGCATTTTCCCACACAGGTGGATATTGTATCCCCCATCCAGTCACCTGGGTGACTACTGTGTATGGGCAATGCTGTGCATCGCTTGTCATGTCTGTGTTCCTTCGTCCATGACATGGACAGTATCTGGGATGTGCATACCTCCCACATGCATGTACAGTGACATGTGGAACTGCACCTGGGGTGTCTGGCCTATGTTATGAACACAGATTATCATCAGATGTGCCAGTCCTGGCCACCTGTGGCGGGAGCTGGTAATGGCCAGCAGCTTTACCCTGCACCTACATGGAGTGCATGCTATCAGCATTCCTTGGTGTCAGTGGCATATGTCCATATGGGCATGTTGTCAGGCATGGTATGTCCATTGTGGGTCACATGTGATGGCACCACAGGTGGTGCAGTTGCCCATTGGGGAACATGGGGGAGGTGCACTGTCTGTACGTATGTGCATATTGGACAGATGGACTGGGTGTCATGCCCTCTGTGGCCCACTGCTGTCACTCCATAGTTACTATCAGTGGTCAATATGCAGTGTACTACCCACATATTGGCTGTTTGCGTGTGTATGACACATGGGGTGAGAATGTACTCTGGGTAATACTGGGGTTGCTAACTGTGATTGCCTGGCCTTGATGTCACATGTCTGGGTATGGCTCTGCACCTCAGCTTCTCAGCCATATCACATGTGTTATCCCTGTACAGTGGACATTGTGGTATATAGTATGGCCACCATATAAGAAATATGCAAAACCTGCCCCACATTGGCCACAGGTGTCACACCCACCTCTACACAAGATACGGGTTACAAACACACACACACACACACACACACACACACACACTCACACACACACACACACACACACACACATACCTGTCATGTTTGGGAGTAGAACCCCTACCTAACTAGTGTACTACACTACAGCACTATGCAGTTATAATACATGCCATGGATATTACTGGAGTAGTCCTTGCCCAAAAGTGTATTTCATACTGACTGACATCAGCAGGATTGCCAAAGTAGGGCATTTGAAATGACTGCAAAAGACTAGCCTAAAATGCATTGCTCCCTACACAGACAGTGACACACACAATACATTCAGAACTGCCATGTGTGGAGATGGAACCTAACAACAGTTCTAATTCACAATACAGCAGTATGCAGTTACAGGATGTGCTATGGTGATTACTGGTCTACAACCTTCCCAGAGGTGTATTTCTAGGTGTGTGACATCGGCAGCCTTGCCAATGGTGGGTATGTGAAATGTGAGGGGTGTGAGTACCCTAAAAGCATTGCTCTCTACACAGTCAGACATGCACACACAGTTGGCAGGTCAGGGGTTAGAACTTCCAACTAACCCCTTAATCACACACTATGGCCATACGATGTTACAGGACGTGCTATGGAGATTACTGGGCTACAATCGTCTCAGAGGTGTATTTCAAGGTGCATGACATTGGCAGCCTTGCCAAAGTTGGGTATTTGACTTGTAAGGGGTGTGAGTATCCTAAAAAGAATTGCTCTCTACACAGTCAGACATGCACACAAACACAGACACACACTCACACATGCAGTTGCCAGGTTAGGGATTGGAACTCCTACTTAACAAGTTTATCACACTACAGCAGTACGCAGATACGGGATGCGCTACAGAGTTTACTGGGCTACAGCCTTGCCAGGGGTGTATTTCTAGATGGGTGACATCAGCAGCCTTGACAAAGTTGGGTATGTGAAATGTAAGGGGTGTGAGTACCCTAAAAGCATTGCTCTCTACACAGTCAGACATACACACATAGTTGGCAGGTCGGGGGCTAGAACTCCCAATTAACTCCTTAATCACACTATGGCCATACGATTTTACGGGACGTGCTAGGGAGATTACTGGGCTACAATCATCCCAGAGGTGTATTTCAAGTTGCGTGACATCAGCGGCCTTGCCAAAGGTGGGTATTCGACTTGTAAGGGGTGTGAGTAGCCTAAAAAGCATTGCTCTCTACACAGTCAGTGAGAGACAGACACACACACGAACAGTGACACACACTCACACACACAGTTGCCATGTCTGGGGTTAGAACTCCTACCTAACTAGTCTATCACACTACAGCAGTACACAGTTATGGGACGCACCACAGAGATTAATGGCTACAACTCTCCCAAAGGTGTATTTCACATTGGATAACCTCAGCAGGCTTGTCAGGGTACCACTATGAGGTGGCCAGTGTGTGCATGGCCCATACACCATTCATATAGGGGTGACACGCCACAGGCAGCCACACAGGGGGTCATATGTCACAGGTGCGTGTATAGGGCAACTAGCTGAATACGTCCTTGTACAGCCATGTTGCGCAGCTGGCACGAGGACCACATAGCCTGTGGTGCTGACAGGTACTGGTCAGTAGTAACTGCAGTGTGTGACATCTGCACCTGATGTGTTTGGGGCCCTTTGGCTGTGTGCTCGGTGGGACAGGCATGGATGGCTCCTTGTCACGGTCACCCTCTTCCACACATCTATATCCATCTACCTCTGGCGTATTATGGTGTGTTGTCCTTACATATATGTCTGCATTCCTATCCACTGAGTGTGCAAGGCATGAGTGGTGCATACTGACATGTGTCTGCAGTAACAATTGCACCCACTGGATATGTCTGGTCCACTGGTGTTTGCATACATGGCCTTCATGTGTTTAAGTGTGTGAGCATGCCCAGTAAGGCCATCTGTTTTGCATGTGTGGAGCATGTCCGGTGGTTTGTACTGAAAAGCTGACCTTTGTGTTGTACACCAACAGGTAGCATGCTGTGTCTGCAGGGTATCCACCGATCATTTGGCATTGACTGTTGTAACATGTCTGCATAGCAGGGGGGTACACCTGACTATTTCTATGTTTCTACACAGGATTGGGGGTGCACCTGACTGTTACTATATTTCTATGTGGGGTGGGGGGGCACACCAGATAGTTGTACACATTTGCTAGGACTGTACTGGTATGTCCTGTAGTCCATTTCAGTCAAGAGGTTTACCTATCGTGCTGGCTACACCATGCCACTGTACTACCGTTCTTATCTTTTGATTGCATATAAATTAGTTTCTGACTTCCTAGCCATCACAACTGACATCCCACTACCTGGCCTGCTGTAGTCTTTCCATGTAAGCCTGGGTGGGGGGGTCACCCATACCCCTCATTCAGAGGCCATAGTATGACATTTGTTTGTGTTTGTCTACACCTGTCCTGCTGGCTGTGACTGTTGGGTATGTGACCCCCCCTCCTGACTGGGATGTGTGAGTCCCTTATTTTGTGGGTGTCCCAGTATTGCGGGTGGTGCTGTAGGGCTGCCTATGTCGGATGCACGTAGTACACTGCCTATACATGGCTAGGCACAGGTAGTGTAACGTTTGGCATCCCTTTTACTGTATTTAAGAGTCAGAGAGAGGTGCTATTCCCTGGGTCCCTCCCCTGTCAGTGTATGTGCTATGTGTTGCCTCTTGGGCATACTGGGCCTGCCTCCTTCTGCCTACTGGGGCAGGCTCAGGTTGGTCCTCCTCCTAGTCACTCTGTGCCTGTGCAGGCCTTGGCATTGGTGGGAGGCTATGTGGCCCTGCCCCTTGCTGCTCCTGCTGCAGCTGTTTCCACAGGATCAAATTATGTAGTATGGCACATACAAGGATGATTTGGGTACATGTAGTTGGTGAGTACTGCAAGATTCCAGCAAATGTGTCCAGGCACCGGAACCATGACTAGAGCATCCCAAACACATGCTCTATTATGATTCTTGTTTGTGCGTGTGCCTCAGTATGGAGTTCTTGTTTGGGTGTGTGTGCATTTCTGATGGGTGTCATCATCCACGGCTCCAGTGCGTATCCAGCATACCCCACTAGGTGACCGTGTGGGATGTCTCCATTGGCAAATTTCTGGTAAGCTGAGTCAGATGTCAGATGTGGGAATCGTGATAACTTCCAGGGCAGCCAGCACACATGTTCAGTATTATGCCCTGGGCATCACACATGACCTGGCAGTTGATGGAGGGGAAGCCCTTGCGGTTGATGTAGACCCTACCCTGCTCCCTGGGTGGTACTTTGATGCGTATGTGCATGCAGTCTATTGCACCCACTACCTCAGGATATTCTGCTATTTGGTGGAAGAGATGCATACTGCTGGCCAACGCCTCACGGGTGAGGGGGAAATATACGTGCTCACTGACATGTGCTGCCATGGCATCCAAGAACTGGTGGAGTACCCTGGATGCTGATGCCTGTGAGATCCCCATCATATCCCTAGTTGGCCTTTGGAAGGTACCTGTAGCTAGTATTCTTAGGCCTACACATACCTTCATTTCCAATGGGATGGGTTCCCTTCTGTTAGTTCTGTGTGTCAGGCATGGTCGGCACAGCCCAACAATCTACTGTAGGAGGTCCCTGCCCACTCTATAGTGCTCCACTATCTCCAGCTCATGTAGCTCTTGGTAGGTTACCCTGGGTCTGTACACTCTTCTCCGTCTCCTCACTGTGGGTTGGTCGGCAGCATTCCCATCCTCACCACCCTCAGTCTGTTCCACAAGTTGTACGATAGCTATTGCAGCCCCTAACATTTTGCTGTTGTGAGTGTTAAAAGTTCCTCACTTATTTACACCAGTGGTGTAGGGTGTGAGAAAAACCGGAGGGGTAGGTGTTTGCATAGTGTATAGTGGTGTTCTGGGCTGGGCTGGTCTGCTGCCTGTGTAATTGGTTGGTTCTGATATGTTTCACCTAGCAGCGAACCTAGTACCCCTTGATTAACTTCCTAGTACTGCTTTCCCTTCCCATTGCCCTTCTGATTCATCCTGAGGAAGTGCCGTGCAATCGGTGTACTCCAATGTGCACACTGCTGCTATTTCCCGGGTTCACTTCCTTTATCTTCCTGTAGATCCTGTTACGCGGCACGCACACCCGCTTACACTTTGTCAGCACGGGCAGGTTTAGACACACCCACTGGCTTTGTTGTGCTAAGCTGGATGCACCCCAAGCCACAGGGCTCCAATCCACTGACAGTATGCCTGACACTCCCACACATGATGTCACCTATCTCCAAGTCTACATACACTGTTGGGACCTGCCTCACATGTTGGGGAAAACCGTGATTCACTATCCTTCCCCTCATTTGCATAGAATTGCCTGCTAATGCATAGTTACACTGTGCCTCCCCCGTTAGCAACCACTACTCACTGCCCAGGTTGTCTTTTGCCTGCCATTGACTTGCATGGCAGAATACTGATTTTAGTTAGACTGCTTTTTTTGGGTTTATTTTCTTATTTCCCCACCGGTCCCATTTGCGAGCCGCTGCCCTATGCTTCAACGGTCGTGATCAGTGGACATACCATAAAAGTTGTATTTTGTACATTTGGCATTGTTTGCAATGCCATTGGCCTTCTACTTGGCCATTGGCATGCTTCCTCAATGATATGCAGCCTTTATTTGGAGCTGTCATAGCTCCGTTTTGGAGTTTGCAGTACCATATTCGGTTACTAACCGAGTACATTTCTGCATATTACGCTAGTCCTGCATGCCCTGATTCCTGCTTCCTGGATGGCAGATTTACCTCATTTGCATGGTTTTCACCTGCAAATTGGATGATTTGCATACGGGGGCTGGGTACGTGCAGCACTAGTGCTACAGCGCTCGTGCATGTCAAATGTGCACGTACGTGGATCGCTCGGCTGCCATATTGGCAAAATTTCATCTTACATTAATCATGCACGCCGTGCAAGCTTTTGAGAATCTGGAAGTTAGTGTATGCTGATTTTTATAAATTATTTGATAAGCATGAAGCATCGTTCTTGTTTTCCTGTCCGACTGATCCAACACTTTTTGGGGCCAGTCAATCACTCTAAAACTGTAAGGACAAGAAGAGCAAATTGGTTTATAGCTTAGACTTTGTTCCTAGATGTCAGTGCTGTTTTCAGTATTAATGTTAGTCTTCTAAAATATTCCTTACCAAGTTTTATTCACATTTGCTCATGTTTTATTGTTGATCCTTCATCAATTCCCAAATATTTATACACTCCCTCATGCTCAAGTTCATTTGTATCACATTCCTTTCCCAGGTGGTTTTCTTGGTGCTGCAACTTTTTTGCTTTAAAGGTTGCTTTTGGACATTTATCAAGACCAAATGACATTTTTATATAATCTGAAAAAGTTTTGACCACTTGCAGTTGTGCTTTCAGTTCCTCATCTGATGAACTACACAATTTTAAATCATCTACGAAAAGAAGATAAGTTTTTACACTTTGTTGTTTTCTGGGAGCCAAATTGTAGCCATAACCTAATCTGTTAAGTAGACAGCATAATGGGTTAAGGGCAAGACAAAAGAGCAGCAGTGCAGAGAGTCACCCTGGAATATCCCCATTTTAATTTTTATCCCTGGAATAAAAATTTGTCCTTTATCATGGCTTAACTGCAAAGTGGTTTACCACTGTTTCATGGTTGCTGCAATGTAATTGATCAGTAGGGGATATCTTATACATTTTAAGTACTCTTTTATCCATGATTGTGGGATACTGCCAATTGCTTTTTTCTAGTCTATCCATGCCATACTTAGATTATTCCCCTTTTACAGTTTTCCATTATAACTTTATTTAACAATAAATGATCTATTGTTCCATATGACTTTCTTTTATTACCTTTTTATCTATTGCCATGATTGAGTTTTCTTTTAAATGACTATAAACTCTGTTGGCATCAATTCCAGTGTATAGTTTATATGTCATCAGAAGGCTAGTTATTCGTCTATAGTTTTTAGGATAGTTTGCAGGTTATTCTTAACTAGGAGTATTGGTTTTCTTGTTGTTACCCAGGTTGGTGTCCGTTCGGGGTGTGCATATAATTAGTTCATACCCATGACTAAATCTTCATGTAAAGCTGTTAGGTGCTGCATCTGGGCCTGGAGTATTGCAATTAGGAGCTTTTCTGAACTTTGTTTCAAACTCTCTGGCTGTTATTTCATCCCATTTCCTACCCTGTACATTTTAACTTCTTATTCTTTCTTTTACTTCTTCTGTTCATTCAGCATCTTTGTTCTGTTCCACAGGATCTTCATAGATATTGCTCTAAAATGTATCTATTTCTTTTTTTGGTAGTGTTTCAATTCCTTTTGTCTTGTTTCCCAATTCTCTATAAAACTTTTTGGGTCATCAATAAATTGCTTATTTTATACTTTTCCTTTATATTTATCTGCATATCGTCTAAAGTTTTATGCCTCTGCTGATATTTTTTAGTTTATTATTTGGGATAGTGCACGATAGATCCTGATCTGTTCCGATAGTACGCATTGCTTTTATCACATCTGTCTTAGAAACTTTGTTGCTCTGCTTCTAACAGTGACACTTCTTGTCTTAATTGCTTTATAGTTTTCTCCCCTTCCTTTCCCTTACTGTCTGGTGTTTTTGTGATAAGACTTTATGTATAATTAATTTAGCTACACAGTAATATATCCTATTTACTTCTGTTACATCACATGAAATTTTATAAACAGTCTTAATTTCTGTGTTCATTTGTTTTACCAGACTTCTAACGTTTTGGGTTTTTTTGACTTTCTGTAGTTTATTTCTTTAATTGATCTTAGTATTTCTATCCATCTCTATTCAATCAAAAAACTATTCTCTTAGATCATTTTCTTCTAAACTGAGGGGACATTCTTTATTCTCCATTTCCTGCAGGCATGCTGCAGAAAGTTCCACAGCATTTTCCTGTGCCACATTCTCTTCCATTTCATCCTGCATCATCCTTTGCTCTTTCATATGGGAACTCACTGGCCTATCACTCCACAACATTGACTGAGTCAGAGTTGCCGCAGTTTCCTTTTCCTTCCCTTGCTGTGCAACTCCAACTGGACTTCTTCTACTGATTTCCTATGGAAAGCTCCAAAGTATCTTCATATTGCAACTGATCAGATGTTTCGCACTCCACTTGTTTCACCTTAATTTGGGGATCCATCGCTCTATCCTGCTATGATGTTATCAGAGTTAGATTTTCCACACTAAATCCTTCATTTTGCAGGTAGTCCATAACCTGTTTCTTTAACTTCTCTTTAAATCCTTCACTTCACAAATATTCCATACCTTCATCTTCTATTTTTTTTATCTATTACTTTACTAATCTTCTGTCCTGCGTTCCCTCTTTGTTTTCTTATTTTTTGTATTGTAAAATTTTCCATATCCGAATTCCTTTGCCTGTATTTCTCTTAAACTATCTTTGGTGCTGCTCTTTTTGTATTGATTAGTTTTGCTATCTCCTTTGCATAAATATTGCACCATATTAAATATTTTTCTTTCCCGTGCCAATATTTCTTCTTTAAATGTCTCCTGCTCCTCTTGTTTCTTCTTACTTGGGATGGGGGGATCATTGTTCCATCACTCTGTGATGTAGCCTTTGTTAGACTTTCTACACTAAGTCCTTCACTTTGCAGGTATTCAAAAACTTTGACTTCTATTTTTTAACTTCTACTTTACTAATAATCTGTTCTATGTTCCCTCTTTGTGATCTTATTTTTATATTGTGAAATTCTCCATATCTGGATGCCTTTGCCTGTATTTCTCATCAAATATCTTAGGGGCTGTTTTTTTGTACTGATCATCTTGGGTTTCTTCTTTGCATAAATATTGCACCATATCAGATCTCTCTTTCCTTTCCACATCCATATTTCTTTTTTATACCTTTCAAAAATCTCTAGATTTTGTTCTTTATACTTTCACACTTCCTCAGTTGCTTCTTTTTCGAAACAGCCCAAGATTTCTTGGTCTATATAATGTTTTTCATAAATATGTTGCATTAATGTACACACATTTTTATTTGAAGCTTTTGACAGTTTCTCTTGTGCAAGTATTTTTCTTTCCTCTAATTTCTGTCTTAATTGTTTTGTATATCTTCTGTCTGGAAATTCTGGGCTGCTTGCATAATAGTAACAATACATAATTTCTTTCTTATCCTCAATAGTCCACTCTATCTTCTTTATGGATGTTTTTGGCCTATCAGTTTTTGTAATTTAGTGGACAACTTCTTCCTTTTACAACAAGGGGGATATCCTCCTCCTGAGCCTACCCTAGCCCATTGTATGAATGATTCGGTGTCTTGAGGGGACATTGGTGTGCCTCACTATAGAATCACCAATGACCAGAAAATTTGGCTGTGCACTGGTTTCCCTTAAGGGTTTAACAGTAGAAGCACTGGATACAGTTGTTTTAACTTGTACTTGATGGCTGAGGATCCTTTCTTCGATTGTATTGTGCAGCAGGTTTTAGTGTTTTAGGAAAGGTACTTGTAAGTGCCTCAGCATAAGTAGTTTTGTGTGTAGGGTCTTTACCCTGTGCAGTAGGTGTGGTGTAAGTTTCACTGACAACCTCTATAGGATTAGTTTTGGTTGTATGAGAGAGCTTTACCTCCAACATTAAAGTATATTTACACCTTTCATATACTTTATCTGTTTTATTAAGAATAAGTGGGTTGCCAGTGTACATGAGGCAATTGCTGCAATGCCTGATAATACTCTTTTCAACTAGACTGGCCACAGAGAGTCAGGAAGTGCATATCCATGGCTACTGATCTATTAAGGAGGAGTGAGAGAAATTTAAATATTGAATAGGTCAGTAAGACAAAGAATTTGATGAGCAACACTCAGCTATGTGCAAACTAGATGCTCTACTAGTTAAAAAATCTGTTTAGACAGTAATGCCACAAGAGTGTAGACCACAAACGTCCCTAATGTAAAATAACTGGTTTGTAGCCCAAGTGCTTAAACCAGAAACTAAGACACTTTTAGAATAACAGACACAACAAGTCTTCAACCATCAATCCCTAGCTCAAAAGGATGTGGGCTATCTTCTCCTGGCACAAGAATGTGGACCACAAGCCTTCCTAATGTAAAGTAACTGGTTTGGAGTCCAAGTGCTTAAATCAGATCAATGACACTTAAAATAACAGGCACAATAGGCCTTCACCAGCAATTCCCAGCCCAGAAGGATGGTGGCCACCCTCTACTCCTGCAAGGGTGTAGACCACGAACCTTCTTAATGTAAAATGACTGGCCTGGAGCCAAAGCACTTAAACCAGAATGAAGTCAATTTTAGAATAACAGTCACAATAAGCCTTCTGCCAGCAATTCCCAACCCAGAAGGATGTTAAGCTACCTCTCCAGCCTCAAGAGTGTAGGACACAAACCTTCCTCATATAACATAACTAGTTTGAAGCCCAAGTGTTTAAATCAAAGCTGAGAGGCTTAGAATAACACTTACAATGTAACCAGGCTATTAACAAGCAGTAATAAATGCAGCAGATTAAGTGCAACTGAACACTTTAGGAACACACAGCAAAAATCTAAGTAAAGAAGGAAGGAGCACAAATCCGGTAAAAGCAGCTGAATAAAGTGCATTTTTTTGTTAGTAAGTGGGAAGGTAGGAAACAGATGATAATTCAGGTTTAGGACACTAAGAGGTAGGGCCTTCCCAGCTGATCACTCAGTGCTCAGTAGAATGAGCAGATGAGTTGAGACTGGGAGGAATGTTCAAAATCATAATTATAGTAGGGGTAGGCAACTCAAAAGCCACCAAGTTTAAAAGTACAACAGCAGCAGGTTGGGTGAGTGGGAAAAATCAAATGCAGACAGAGATCAGCAATAGTCAGGCAGAGAACAGCAAGTCGAAGAAGAACTACAGCTAAATAAAGATACCACTAAATATTTGTAGTTAAATGAGGAATGCTTTTTCTCAGCTCCTTCCACTAATTAACTGGATGTTATTCACTGTCTGCAAAATAATTTTCTAACTGACCTTAGCCTCCTAAAACTCCAAAAAAGAACAAAATACTTAAAACAAAACAAAATGTTATATAAGAAAAAGATAAAAAATAGAAGCAACTCAACCTTAAATGAATAATTTCAATCCAAAATAAGATAATTGTTTCATGAAATTGCACATTAACTAATGATTTACACTGTTGATTTGATGGTAGATTACTTTAAGTCTGGTAAGCATCCTTCTCACATAAATGGAAGCCTGAACACTGCTATAACAGTCAGTATGACAGTTTGTTACTACACATTACCACACTCCCATATGATCTTTTTTGAAAACATTAATGGAAAAAATAAAATAAATAAGTCTGCTAGACTGATACATTTTTTTTTCTGGTTGAAAAACTGACTTTGTGAAGCAAATCTTACAGATTTCATTTGCACAAAACACACTCTAGATGCTAAAATATTGTTAGGCTACATGTGCACAGACAAACAAAAATCAAAGCCATAACTAATAAAGCATGAAAAAGGAGCTAACTCGACCACTTCCTTCCTCATCAGATGTGAAAACCCATCTGAACTTAAAAAAGGAAAAAGCATGAGCCTCAGGTCCAGAAAACCGTGTTTTCTAATGAGTCAGAAATCATGAAAAAAGCCAACAATCCTTCCAAAAAGAGCAATCAATTTATTGAGTAATCCAGTCTCCCTAACGAAAACCAATTTGTTAAAAAGTACGTAGACTTAGTGCTGTTGCTGAGGGGAAAAAGTATCCAAAATTGCCAAGTATAGATAAATGCTTAGAAAATTAATAACATCTAAAAATACACAGGAAAACAAAAAGGTGATAAACACAATATATAGCACTTCAGTGTGTGAGATGATGAAAACATTACATAGTGAGTAGTGTTCACCAATCATCACATCATCACATTATAGATTCCCTACCCTTGTAATACAGATATTTAGAATGTCATATGTATCTATCCACCAATCCACAACCATACATGCGCGCGCGGCGCACACACACACACACACACACACATCTCTATATATACTGAAAACATTTTTATTAAGACATCAGAGTTTTGGAATTATAGTCAGTGTAGTCCTCATGCAAGGTACACACACAATATACTCTAGTGACTGAAATGTTTTAATATAAGAATATAGATATTCTTTATTTAGATACAAGCTTTGTACCTCCAGTTCAGCTCAATACCAAGGTTTACATATTAACTACCACCCTTCTTCTTCAGTTGTTCTAAGTAATACCATGGGTTCTGCACAATATTGTAGCTGCACGTTTTACTTTTATGCACTTCCCTTCATTACAAACCTAAATATTCCAAGTATTATAACTATATGTATATGGACACTTCAGACATATGGGTACAACAGCATCCTACTGTTTACAATTTTCTGGAGAACAGTAACGTGTTCATCATTAGGATCACTGCTATAGAAGCGTATATATATGGTGAGCTTATAAAGCCGGCCAGCTTCCAAAGCTTCAGGACACTTTCCATGTATCCAAACCATTAAGTTAGCTCAAGCTGAGCTGACTAAAAAGATAGGTTTCCAAGCTTTTCTGCCATTGAAGAGCACTTTGCTTACTGTTTTTTGAGGATTGATGTTCAGCTAACACTTTCCATTGCTGAGCAGATAAGTTCCCTTTTGCGAAAAAAACTTCCATATCTACTTTTATGACAAATACTGAACCTTTTCTGTGAAAATATTAATTTTAGATAAGAAAGAGTGTTTTGACAGTTATGTAATTTTTAATAACTTTTAAACAGGAGCATTATTTTTTTTCTTTTGTGGAAGAAGTTGTTTAAAGTAAGTTACTTTTAACATGAGTTATTTTATATTTGGGGACTGGCTTATGTGTTCAAAGTGCTTTTTACTGTGTATTTGGGGGGAGAAATTACTTTTTTTTATACTTACCTATTTTACTGACTACTGCTGCTAGGCTTTCCCAGGAATCATGTATCTTTTTAGGTTTAACCATGGAACAACATACCATTCCTTAGTTCTTCCTTCTTCCAGTTATGACAAGAAGAGAGCTACTAAACAGCCTTTGCCACCACAGCAGGCCACTAAAATGCCTCAGCTGCAGATTGGTCACTTTGCTGTGGCTATTTCTAGTTCCTCTGACCATTCATCTTTTTCCTTGGTTCCCTCTGGTGTAGTCCTACAGCCACCATGAACCAGCGGTTATAGACATCCTTTGCAGCTGTTAAACTGCCCTTGGTGAGCAATGGAAATACAATATTTTTGGTCTTGGGAGAAGGGGCAGGGAATACCACTTCTAGCCAGAACACTATAACTATCTATATGATCTGTCTGTAGCTATCCCAAGGGAGATTTATTGTAGTAAAAGTGGATCTACTTCTTCAGAAATTCCTGTCAAAAAGAAGCAAAAAACTTGAGATATTTCTTCTCCTTTATCAGTCAATATGGACAGAAGTGATTTATTGAGGTTAGCTTGGTATTTAGTTCAGGCTCTTAACCCTTCCATTTCCTCTGCTTTTAGGAAAAGAAAAGGAGATTTTTTTTTTAATTTTCTGAAGAGGTTCACATTTTTTTAAACAAGAAACATCTTTATTAAATTATCACGTATGATATAGGCAATCATTCATTTTTATAAATGAAAACAAATCCCAGTAACATAATTTTAGTTGCAAGCATTATACATCACTTATAATCTATCCAGTCACTGTCAGTCAAACATTATGTAGCTCATTGAAATTTTGCCTTCTTTTAAACTTCATTCCTTGTCTGCATGCATCGTTCCCACAATTTCGATTTTTTCTATGTATTTTGCTCCTACCCTTTTCTAAAGGTCCAATTTCCAGTTGTTTTATCCCTGTTACTATATTCACTACTTCTAGTACAGTTGGTTTATTCTTTTCTTAACATTTTCTAGTAATTGCTTTTTTGGTAGCCACCATAATTAGACTCAGCAAGGCCTCACTAGGCAATTCTGATCCTGTATCATAGCTCAAAAATAATTTCCTTAGTTACACTAATTTGCTCACCCAGTATCTCTGACAGAGTAGTCTGCAGGGAATCTTTAAAGTCTGCCAACTCTTTGCACTCCCAGCAAATATGTTCCCAGTCACCTCTTTCTTCCCCATCACATGTCCAACATTTGCTATCTACTTGAAGAAAAATTCTTTGGAGTCTACTTGGGGTATAAAAATACCTACATAAATGTTTCCAAGCAAAAATCCTAAAAAACATTGTTGCAAGTTTGAGAGGCATACATATATCCCCCATTGTTTCTTTGTGAATTGCTTATCCAGTCTCTCTTCCCAGTCCTTTCTAACCTCCTCTGATTGATTCATATAGTTATCAAGCAATATTTTATATTGTCTACTAGTTATTACTTTTTTAAGAGCAGCTTCTGTTTCAGATTGTACTGAAAACTCTACCAGTGCTGGTCTTTCGCTTAGGATCCCCCTGTATCTTTCTCTTTGCCTACTGATATCAATCCTTCATAGGGAAGATAATATTTATCCTGCATTACAAATAAATTCTTATCCTCTTCCTATTCTATTATTTCTCCCTCTCTAATTATTTGCTCCCAATACCCTGGTTCTTTTGCCAGTTTTCTTCAATAAACACCAGCCCCTTCTTGCCTATTTTATGTATCCATAATTGCAGTCATCCCTATTGGCAGAATCTCCTTTCTCCATGCCCATATTGCTAGGCAGAATCTCCTTTCTCCATTCCTGTGTTGGTTTAGTTCCTAGAATACTTTCTGCTACTTTTTGAATATAATGTTCTGCATGGTTGTTATTATTCTCCTTAAGGATCTGCATCCAAGATACCAGTCTCTCTTTGCTTCTTGAGCTTCCCCCCTGCTTTGTCATCATCTCTTTCCACTTTGAATTATAAGTTTCTGCTTGTGCTATGTCTATGAGTCTTAACTGTGTAGCTCTGAAATACCCTTTCAAATCAAGTAATCCTAGACAGCCTTTTTTCTATTGGAAGAATCTGCTTATCCCATTTGTCTCTTGCTGTCTTCCCATCCCAGATAAAATCCTTCAGCTCTTTATTAATTGCTATCCACAACTTCTCCTTTGGTCAATAAAAAATATGTCTCACCTGTGTATAAAACTAAACGGACTAAAAATATTTTAATAGCTTGTATCTTGCTATTCATAGCCATAAAACAAGAGCTTCCAATTTCTCAGTTTTCTATTATCGTTTGTTTAGTCTCTTCCCACACATCCTTAGCTGCCACACCAAAATCCTTTTTAATCCATACTCCTCCTAAGTACTTCATTTTATCATGTCCCCATAAATATGGATATTGCTGAACTACATTGTGTATTGGTACATAATTTACAGCTATTGGCTTTGTTTTAGCTTTATTAATTTTGTAGCCTGAAAAGATATAAAACTGTTTCAGAATGTTCCACGACTCCGAAATGTCCTTTTCTGCTTTTATTAGGTATAATGTAATATAATATCATCTGCAAATAGAGACAGCTTTTCTTGACTACCATACCATTTATATCCTTGAAGTTCTGAGTCCCTAATTTCTTTGCAAATGGTTCTAAATATAATCCAAATAACAAAAGAGAAAGAGGACACCCCTGTCTGGTTCCTATGCTTAAATATAACTTATCAGAGAGGAACCCACCCACTTTAATTTTCACCTCTGATCCCTCATATATCCTCCTAATCAACGTTATCATTTTTTTCAGAGACCAAATCCTTCCATTGCCCTACTCATTAACTCCCAGCTTTCTCTGTCAGATGATTTCTCTGCATGAAATCCTACTAACAACAGTGGCATTTTCTTATATTCTGCTTCCCTGTGGATCATCATTGTTCTGTTAATGTTGTCAGACATTTGCCTCCCCTCCACAAAACCACTTTGATCCATATTTATCAATTGTGGAATCACCTTTGCCATTCTTTTAGCCATTATAGATAACATTTTATAATTGTGGTTTAAGATTGAAATGGGACTATATAAAGCTGGACCTGATGGGTCTTTACTCTCTTTAGGTATTTGAGTCACCACCTCTTTCTTCCAAGATGTTGGTGCTTCTCCTCCTCTTAAAATACTGTTAAATAAAACCTTCCAGATCTTTACCAGTTTTCCCTTCTAGCTTCCAGACTTCCACAGGAATACCATCTATTATAGATTGGTTATATATCATATTTTTATTTCATCTTATCCTATCCTAACTGTTAGTAATTGAGCCTAACATTTCCATTTATATATTTTCTTGTTTCATATTTCTCTGCTTTATACAGCCTTTCACAAAATTGTCAAAATATTTCCAGTATCTCTACAGGATCTCTTATTGTCTTCCTTGTTATAGGCTCCCTAAGCTTGGTGACAACCCTTACATTCTGTTGTCTGAGTCATTGTGCTGAACGTTTTTGTGCTCTGGAGTTATTATCAAAAACAGTTGCTTAACAGCAAGCTTTCTAAACTCATGCATATTATCAAGGTAATCCCTATTTTCTGTTTAGCATTCTACAAATGCTTCTCTTCTTATTCTGTAAGATTCCCCATAGTCTGCAATACATTAACCTTTGTCAGTCCCTCTAAATAATTCTTGTTAGTTCTTAACCATATTTCTCTTTCTTTCATTTCCACCCTATTTTTAAATGCCGCTTTAAATTTATCCCACTCCCTAGCTATCTTTTCAGAAGAAATTTCAGCTATATTTTCTGAAGAAATTTCAATCTTCTCTAATAACTCCCAAATAATTTCCACTACTAATTCCTTAATGTCCTCTATTTTCAACAGATATCTCGGAGAGCACCACTGTCTCATTTTTATTTAATTACCCTACATTTTTTATATTGGCTTATGATCTGGAATAGTTATTGGATGTGTATCAAAACTTTCAATGCACATGTTCCTGTGAAGTATGTATTTTGTCTGGTCTAGACCAGTTTTTGTATCTTGGGGAATAATATGTAAATTCACTCCAAACTCCTACTACTGAATTCACATCTTCCATGCCAAGTAATTTTATAACTTTCTTCAAAAATCTACCCTCCTTTGTTATATTTTCCCTCCTGGGCCCCCATATATATCTTCACTGCTGCAAATCAAATTCCAGTCCCCACCTATAAGTAATATTCCCTGCTGAAAGCTGTTTATTTTTCTCAGAATTTTCTTAATCTTCATTATAGCATTTTTAGGTAGAATATAAATATATGGCAGTCTAATCCTCCTCCCTTGTCAGTAGCCCCTTAGTACTACAAATCTACCATTATTATCTTTTTTATCCTCTTCTATCATTCTTGGAGCTCCCTTGCAATTAATACAAGCACCTCTCTTTTCCTTTGTCCCAGGTATTCTGCTGAATAACTGTCCTGAAAACCTTTCTTTATCAAATACACATATTCTATTCTTTCCAAATGTGTCTCCTGTAGCATAGCTATTTGTACTCTCATTTTTTAAATATAGTTCACTATCCTTTCTTTTTTGTATCTGTGAAACCATTTACATTTAAAGATAATATAGAAAGTGTTATTTTAAAAAGTTATTTTCCCCACCTTTTATGTGTAACAGCTTTTTTGTTAAGTGTTTAGCTCCAGCTTTTGTGTTACATGCATGCACTGATGTTTGACAGGTTGATCTTTTATGCAGTTGTTTCTTGTCATATCCATTTGGGCCTATGTGGCAAAAACCTTTTGTTTTATTGAAAGCCCTCAAACAAACAAACCAAAAACAGACAAAACTATGTACATCTTCAAATATTGAAGTTTTACCATCCTAATGGGAGCAATTGTCCCAGACTGACAGCCACACTCACATACTTGGGTTAACCTAAAAGTAAGGTTATGCATGCTGAGACGCACGGTACAGCACGTGTTTCTACTAAGTGCTGCTTGGTTTTGTCTTATCTTTATTACTCTCTCAGATTGGAAAAACAGTTGAATCTCCAAAACATTGAAAAAAAACATTGAAAGAAATAAGTATTCTGTTTTTATTGCTCTTTATCAGATTGTTTCCATGGAGACCTGAAACCCAAATACAGAGTTGCTTCTACAAGCACTCATTTATTTGCTATTGTTCTTTTTTATTTATTTGATTTCTCTTAAATCTTGTTACTAGATCAAGCCAAGGAAATAAATCCAGACATTCCCCTATGCAAAAGTGAAAAAAAGCACATCAGTTTTTCTTATATCCTAATCTTTTAACCAGACTTTTCTCCTTTTTTATGTTGCACTGCCTACATTTCTTAAAACTGAACAAGGACACAGAAAGAAAAAGTTAAAAAAACTTTAGTATCCCCATTACACTCAAAAATAACTGAAAAAAAATTACTTTATAGCATGCATATTATATCATACATTATAAAAGCACTACTGTTAAGAACAAAAATTTGTTTTACTTACAGTTAACTTTTTCCTTCCTCTTCCACCCTCCTAAATGTTCTTCCAAACATTAACGGCATGGGGTAGGGCATATGCTTCAGTGTCCCTTACAAGTTTAACAAAGTAAAAAAAGATCAATATTTCCAGGTTTTCTTGTTCTGTCATGTTTCACAAGTATAATTAATATTTTGTAATCCCACACTTATTTGTCAATTTCTGAGTTTCTAGTTTTATTCTTGTTGATTTTCATCTGCCAAATTCATTCTTGCTTAATTTACAATGTACTCCCATTCATCTAACCAAATCTTGTGCTTTTTTCTGTCTCTCAAGCATTTTCTATTGCAACATTAGAAAATGTTTCACTGGCATAGTCTCTCCATGATCTTTATTACCAGAAGAACACGAAGCAGAATCCTCCCATCTGTTTCATAGTTCACTTTTTGTTGGACGAACTTTTGCATTTCTTCTTTAGCATGCTCTGCATCAAAAAATGATTTTGTCCATCCAGGAAAGATTATTCTGAAAATAGCTAGGTACAGCAGCTTGGATCTCATGCCTGCTTCTTGACATTCCCTACAAACCTCTCAACTGTACCAAATTCCTTGGAATTTTTTGGTTTTGAGGCCAGAATAATGGGGTGCCATAAATTCCAGAGTGGCCCCATCAATTCCTAATAATTTCCTGTTTTTTTTTTCAAATTTTTTTCCCTCAATGAAGTTGTTGCTGATGTCATTGTGGGTGGGGCATGTTTGATGGCATCAGCGCCATGATGCAGACTTCCAGCCAGTCGGAATTTGGCTGAGGACTCAGGGGTTGGACTGTGTCTCTGTTTGTGTGCTTGACCGATGTTAGTCTGTTAAACCATCTTCATTACAAAAAAACATTGCTGTGCTGTTACAGTAGGAATTCTGGATTCTTAAGTTTCTGTGTATTACTGCAACAAGTAAGCAGAGTGTACTAAATAAAGTGCAGGAAGCAAGTATGTGTACTAACTAAATAATAAATATAAGTGCAGCAGCAGAGTGTGTAGTCCTGTCCAATCCAGACTGGTCCCTCCGGAATCCTGATTCTCGCCCAGTCAGAGAAGTCAAGCCTGTGTTTTGCAACTTGCACTCCCAGGAATGTAAAGTGCTGGAGTCACCGGATGACCCAGCATTGCATAGCATAGGGCAGTACAAGAACAAACAAACCTACACAAAGCTGGAGTCTTTCACAAACAGAAGTGAAATGTAATTAACTTTAGTAAAAATACCCGTAGCCCTGAACCTTCAATCTTCAAAATGTCGAGCACTGCCTCTCATAATGTGGAACCAATGGGTAAAATTTGGAACACTTATGAACAGCTTACTAATAATGTAATGTGTAACAGATCCTTTCAATGTAGAACTTTGAGGAAGATGAACTTTTTAAAACCCTAAATGAGAAATGTCCTGACTCGCTCTGATGTACACTTGAGAGTTACTTACGCACCATATCTCCCACTATCCCCCAACTAAGAGGTATCACCCAGCAGCGAGGTAAGTAAGCTATACATCCTGCATTTCCCAGTAACTGTACCGTACTTTTTTTTCTGTTACAGATTCCATCTTTCAACAACAGCTCTTCTGAATGGACAAACTTGTCCCAATGTCCTAGAGGTGGCGGGTGCGGGCTTGTTTAACTGCTTCTGAGTGTGAATGGGTATATGATGGTTTTAAAGATGTCAGCAAAGAGGAGCATTGGTAACCCTGAGGTTTTAAGTAAATTAGTATTAGCAAACTGCCATTGGCAGTGGCAACTAGTTTTGTATGATGAAATTCATGGCTGTTTGGTTTCCCGAAATGATTTTACAAACTGCGTGTTAACTGTCTGTGCAGCATTACAATGTTATGTTGAATTGTATATGTTGGTTATGGAGGATAACTTTCCTGTATGCAACTGAGTTTTCACATGGACTTCATTTTGAAATGGTAAATGTTCTGTAAAAATATGCTGTTAGTGTTAATGTTTGAGTAGTTGTCTAATACAGAGTTTGACATTCTGGCATATTTTGTTCATTCTAATAGGTAGTTGTTTAGTTTACTGCAACCACTGAAAAGGCAGTCAGTTCCTTCTTTTAGTGGCCGCTTCTCTGTCTGAAAAGGCTTAAACTTTTTATGGTGGAGTACACTTATCAAATCTTGAAATGCATCTGATGTGTACTAGTCTAGAAATGAAGGGCAGTGAGGGATTTTGCATGGAAATGACAGGTATTCAATGTACAAAGTAGTTGCCTATCCAGGCAGCAGGATGCCCTAAACTTCAGATTTCCTGATTATTATGGCAGTGTCACATCACATAGAATAATGAGGCTTTAGCATTTTTTTTGTTTTAACAGACGTAAACCATACCTCTCAACTATCCTGATTTTCGGCTCATATTTTTGGTTTGTTCCTCTTAAAATTTGTGGTTTTCTAGCAAAATCACAGGGGTGATCTGAAGACTGATGTTCCTAAATAATGACATACAGTTGAGTTTCAGACTTCAAATCCTTCAGAAAATGTATGTTAAAATAAACACTGTTACTGTATCAACTTTGCACCGTTGTCCACCTATTTTGTTGGGCTTTGTCCAGATTTTGTGCACTAAGAAGTTGAGAGGTATGCATCATACTTTGAATGCAAACTTTTGGTTGGTCTTTGTCCAGATTTCTTGCACTAAGAAGTTGAGAAGTATGCATCATATTTTGAATTCACTTTTACTTAATGGCAGGCTGTATGTATTGAGAGGTATGCATCATATTTTGTTTTTTTCTTCTTAAAATTTGTGCTTTTCTAGCAAAATCACAGGGGTGATCTGAAGATTGATGTTCCTAAATAATGACATACAGTTGCGTTTCAGACTTTGACCTTCAGAAAATGGATATTAAAACAAACCCTGTTATTGTATCAACTTTGGGCCATTGTCCCCCCATTTTGTTGGGCTCTGTCCAGATTTTTGCACTAAGAAGTTGAGAGGTATGCATCAAATTTTGAATCCTCTTTTACTTAACAGCAGGCTGTGTGTGTGTGTGTGTGTGTGTGTGTGTGTGTGTGTGTGTGTGTGTGTGTGTGTGTGTGTGTGTGTGTGTAATGCCCCAGTTAGGTATAACTGGTGGGTTTCAATGCTGTTTCAATGAATGTGAGTTTCAAGGGCAGAGAAGTTTTAATGCTAAGTCTATTTTCATTGTGAGACTGTATTGCTTTGTTTAGCAGATGTCTATTGGTGTTTGTGCTATAAAATATAAAATAAAAGTTTTAAATGAAATCCAAATAATCATTGTAGAAGTAAAGCAACATGCATATTACAGTGTTTACGGTAAATGGGGTGAAATAGCCAAGTAATGGGACATTGGAATGGCTGCAGGGGGGAGGACTGTGTATAGATGGGCCCAGTTTGACCATGATTTTGTGAGGGGGGAAGGGCGACAAACTCAAAGACAGCCCCAGGTGGCACAAACTCTAGCTATGACTCTAATCAGTAGGCCATGGAAAATGACTTTGGAGGTCCTAGCAAACTAAAATATTCAAAAGATTAGAATATTGCCTACCATCAAATGCCCTACTTTTACCACAACACCCATATCCTGCAAGTCACCACAAACAAAATCCTAAAGTTCATCATCTTCTCCTTTCCTAGTGAACATCATTGCTACACATTTCAAAAAAATGGTTACCATTTACTACAGGGTCTAGGGCCATATTTTGGTTGTCTATTCTTTAGTTTGCATTTGAAAGTTGGTCTCCCACAATTCCATTGGAGTGGCTGGGGTTACATAATTATGTATGCAGATTTTATGTTAATCAGCCTACAGACTGCTACCTATTTTTCACAGGCCTTTGTCCAGGTTTTTGATGTTTCCAGGTTGAGAGGTATGATTCCCTAACTAGTGGAATAAATATACTCCTGTACTACCTGGTATACAGTGAGTAATAATTTTCCACAATTTTCCACAAACACTCTCCTACATTTTGGCACTTTGTCCTTCTGCCACAGTTTTGTTAGAATCAACTCCTTCTGCTGGTAGGATCACATCTTTACTATTAAAGATCATGGTTGCTTTCCATGGCCAGGTTTGGAGCATTCACATGATGTGCCCTTTCAATTAACAGCTCCTGCTGTGGAATACCAGTCTAGTTGTTTATTTCTGCCTTCATAAAATGAATAGTCTGTTCCTTCCAATTTCTCTGGTACAGCAGAAAATTTCAGGTTTTTCCTACATGCTCTGTCCTCTAATTCTATTATTTTTTGAAACATCTCTTCTTGATCAGTCTCATATTCAGTCAGCCATTTCATTTCAATCTCTGATTTTTGCAGTTTTATCACCTCATCTGAATATCTTTTTAAAGCTTCCTCCATTTTTTAGCCTTTTGTTATTTGAATTGATATATTCCTTCAGTGTTTTGTTTATTTTAATCAGCTCTGAGTACATTTTAATTATTTTGTCTTCTAGGTTATTGGAAGTCATGTCTTGCACCAAAGGTGGAGTTTGCGCTGCTTTTTGCTGAACAGCTGCAGAATTCTTCCCAGTCAGTGTTTTTCCTCACCTTTTGTGATTCATTTTCTTTCAGGTTCTTTGAATTTCTTTTTTTTCTTTTTTGCTGGCATCCAGACAGTATACTTACTAGCCAGTTACTGAAATTTACCCAAAAATACGAGTTTACTGAGTTTCTGTTTTTACACTGGGAGAGTTGAAATTAAGCTGTTACTCAATGTGCATCCTTCTTGGAAGTGAAGTTCACATTTTTGAATCACAAAATTATTGTGAATGAACAAATTCTATGTTGTCTCCCTCCTCATTTGCCAAACCCATGACCTGTTTTCCCTTAGTCATCCAGTATCTGCTGACTCTGCGGGGGGGGGGGGGTGATAGAAGCAGTCTCTCTTGTTCAGGTAGAATTTTTTTTTCAAGAATGTTTTTAGTACCAAAGAAAGAAGATCCCCAAAGAACAGTTCTGAAGTTTTCCTTTTTGAATCTGTTTGTGATAGTGTCCAAGTTAAAAATGTTTCCCTTCACAACTTTTTACACTTGCCCAATGTTTCCTGGAATTCAATAATCCCAATGCCCTGGACCACCTCGTTCTTACCCGCACTAGAGGTAGCAACATCCCTGACCTGGTCATTACTAACATGGGTGACCATTGCTCTATACCAATAGTTAACTCCTCCCTGGTTAGATCTAATCACAAACTAATCACCTTGGAAATCCACATCCCTACCACCCCCAGCCCCCCGCAAAGGTAACCACCATGTAAAACTTCTCCAAAGCTAACTTTGGGCTCCTAAAAACAGAGGTGGCTAATTTTACAGCACCAATGCAATTGGAGAACAGCTGCATGACTATCGAATCATACACTAATGCCCTGTACGAACACGTACACAAATGCATGGATCTCACCATACCCAATAGAACCAAGATGCTCTCCTCCAAAAAAAGGAAGCCAATCTGGTGGTCCCCTGCCATAAACAAACTCTACAACAGAAAGAGGAAACTGATGCGGAATAAGGTGAAGTCCCAAGACTGGAAAACCTCCCTTATCAGCCTCAACAAAAAGTTGAGATCCCTCATCAAATCCTCTAAAGCTAGCTATGAAAACAGAATTGCAGCAGATAGGAAAGACAACCACAAGGCCTTCTATAGTTATGTAAAGAATCTCCATGGCAATACCCAGATTTGCTCGGAGCTATTGCACAATGGCACCTCCTATACTGAGCCAACAGATATTGCCAATATACTGGCTGACAGATTCAGTGCCAACTTTACCCCTCTCTCCCCCACCAAAGGACCAATCACAATACCAGTAGATTGCCAGGCACCCAGTATTACTGCTGCACAGGTTAAAACAGCACTGTCCAAGGCCAAGAATACAGCTTCTATGGGACCTGACAATATCCCTGGCTGTGTTCTACAAGAACTACAGAGTGATCTGGCACCACACCTGTGTGCCCTGTTCAGTCACAGCCTCACCTCAGGCTTTGTCCCTACCAAACAGCGCACTGCTACAGTCATCCCTCTCCACAAAGGAGGAGTGACTACAGACCCTGGGAACTATCGCCTCATTAGCCTGACAAGTCTGATGTGCAAAGCTATGGAATGCATCATCATGGAACTAATAAACATGGATATAGGGAATCTCCAAACTCTGTATCCCATACAGTTTGGTTTTGTGAAGGGTAGATCATGCCTGCTCAACCTGGTCGACTTCTTTGAGTCAGTCACCAGAGCTGTGGATAAAGGCAAGATGGTTTATACATCCTATATTGATCTGGCCAAGGCCTTTGATACCATTCCCCACTCAGGAATCATAGAAAAACTCACTAAGCTAGACATCAACCCCTATATCACTAGGTGGGTTGCAAACTGGCTCACAGATAGAATCCACAGTGTGAAAGTAGCTGACTCCAAATCAGACTGCTGACCAGTCACAAGTGGAGTCGCACAGGGTTTGGTCCTGGTTTCTCTCCTGTTTGGTATCTACTTCTCTGAAGTCCAGGCCAACACAAAGGGCTCTGGCTGACAAAGTTCGCAGATGATTGCAAGTTGGGAGCCATAATTAACTCCCCAAGTGATGCTGACATCCTACAGAAAGGCCTCACTGAGACCAACGACTGCTGTCAGAACCATGGCCTTAAGCTCAATGCCAAAAAATGTGTCGTCATCCCCTTTGGGAAAAAAACGGTTCCCATGAATTACCACATCAATGGTAGTCAACTGAACACAGAAGTTGTTATAAGAGATCTGGGAGCACAGATTAACAGCAACCTCTCTTTTGACCACCACATTGCCACTGTGGTCAGAAAGTTCTTCTATGTGGTACATCTCATTACTAAGGGTTTTGCATCCAGGAAGAAAGAGGTCATTGTCTCCCTCTACTCTTCCCTCATTAGGCCAATCATCGAGTACAATGCCCCATTTGACATATACCTCACTAGACACCTGCAACAACTGGAGAGGCTGCAAAAGTATCTTACAAAGAGGATCCTAGGCCTTAAACACTTGTTCTATATGGACAGACTCAAAAAAGTCCAACTATTCTCTGTCTCATATCGCCTACTTGGAGGCGATCTCTGCTTGACTTGCAAAGCCATGTCTAACCCAGCTCTGTTAGAAATGCTACATCTAAAGAAATCCCAATCCCCCCACACTACATGCTCCAGAGACCTCAATCTCATTACCACAATCAATAGAACACACTGGAGGGATAGGTTCATAACCCAGAGACTGCTCATTCTATGGAATAGACTTCCCATACATGTCAAGAGTGCCTCACTGTCCCTCTTCAAGAAAAATCTTGATGAGTGGATGGGAAATAGAAACTTCAGCCTGGAGATCACTCCAGTGGCTCTACTCAAAAGAGGCACTGGGAATTAAGGTTGGGTGGCACGATGCCAGAGTAATCCTATGGGCTAGGCTTTTACAGGCTCCAGGGCCATTAGCCTAGTACACATCTATGAACCTTATTCCCCTTTCAAGTTTTCTGGTGAAATTGCATTGAAAATATGTGTATCATCACATTCCTATAGATCAAGATTTCAGATGCCTCCTAAGGTTTTTGTGTTTACATTACATTATCAGTTCTCTGCATTACCATTTGGTCATTTCACTGCACCAAGGGTATTTACAAACTGCAAGATATTCAGTTTTCCTTACTAAGATGAGAGAACAGAAAAAAGTCTTGTTTAACTCCTAACAGGATTGTTTTTCTGGGATGTCTCCTAGATACAGCAGTTCAAAGAGCATTTCTTCTACAGGAAAAAAGTAGATCTGTTCCTCAGTTTGCCTATTGTGTCAGTCAGAGAATTTCTCAGGATTTTGCATCTCCCTCTTGCAAGTCTCTACATGAGAAAAATAATAATGGCAACAAATCAACATCCCCTGACATTCCAGATTCTAGTTTTGAGTTTTTGAAAATAGTGCTATTTTGGTGAAGATAACAAATTTAATCCAGGTCTCCCATTTTCCCTCCAAGCTCCAAAACAGTCTATAACAACAGATGCCTCCGACTCATTGGAGGAACAGTGTCTATGAGGTTAAAAGTGCATATACTTTGAAACAGATAGGACAGACCAAAACACAGACATAATGGAGATTTTGGCACTCATAAATGCTCACAACTTGCTCTCAATCATCTATGTCCGCCAGGACCTCAACAAGTGTTTACATACAATACCACAGTGATCTTAGCCTGTGTGCAACTAGCCATGTTAGCCTGGGATATAGCTTTTTTTAAACAATCTCAACCTGCACACATCTTGCATACATTCAGAGCAACATTGTGTGGAGGACAAGCTGAACATGACGAGGATAAGGTCATTATGAAGATTTAGAAGGACTCTCCAAAGATCATTGGGGTGACTTCCTTCTGGCCCAGACAACAGTGGTTCTCCCCTTTTTTTTTTTTTTTTTTTTTTTTTTTTTAGAAATGGCTAGAGGCGATACCACAGGCTTCCTCACCGACAACATACTCACATAAGATGGGGGCATTTGATACATCCTGACCCCAAGCAACTGCAACTGATTGCCTGGATAATAGAATCTTAATATCATTTAGGCTCTTTTTTCTGAGTATGTGCAGCAGGTAATAAAGGAAGCACAAAATGCCAGAGTAACCAAATTGATGTCACCAAGACCTAAAGCCAGTACAAATATAAATCTGCAAGAAACACTTCCCAAGATATGCAGAAAATACTTTTATTACTGAAATGCTTTCATCGGAGACAAGATATCCAGACTTCTTTAGAACACTAAACAACAAGAAATAACATTTTTTTAGTCTTAAATAATGCCACGGTGATCATGTGACCAATTAATTACTGCACGAAAATCAACATTTAAATAGACAGTAACAAGTTGATTCAAACCCAGTTAAATTATTGTAAATCAAACATTAAATGACTGTACCTTTCATAAAAAACTTAACAAGTGTTTTGTGTTGTACATACAATACCGAATGGATTTCAAAATCTATTTTATATTTTAATTTCAGATTAAGTTAAGAAACCTTTCTGGTTAAACTCAAAGCCTGGCAGCCCTAAATTTTAATGCACTGCTAATCGCTATGCTGTCATCCAAACTAGGAAGGACTGTAGCATCCAATTTTAATTGCCATAAAAGTTCCTTATATTGTATAATATTTTCTCAAGGTCCACCCCTAGGGTTTGGTAGTACTTTTTCAAACATGGTAATAAAAATAAAGTATGACCGTGGGTGTTTTTGACTACATTTAAACAAGGCATTGTTTTCTTCACATTTTTTTATGTCATAGTAATGCTTATAAATATGTTTAGAAAGAGCCCTTTCTGTTTTAAAAAAACAAATCACATAAAGAACATAGGGCTATATAAACAACACCTCTGGTATTCCAAACACAGGAATGAGGTATTGCTATTTTCTTTCTCCTAATAAAAATATTGGTCCACTCAAAAATATAACGATAGTGATTACAATACCCACACTTCTTGGTACCTCCAAATAAATCATCAGAGTCTCCATCATATTCATGTTCAACTAAAATTCTTTTTCCATATTTTTCCTCTTTTATACATGAAATAAGTGTACTCACCTATGGCTTCTTGAATCTTGTACTGGCATTTAAAGACACACCACTTCCTTTTAATAATACTCTTCATATCTCCAATACTGGGTTGAAATTTAAAAAGCAAAGCTTTGTTAAAATCCTTATTTTCACCTTCACAGAGAGTATTTTTAACATTACCATTAGTGAGAATTTTGGAGGAATTATCAAATATACCCCTCCTCGATAAGGTAGGAAATCTAGTGTGTCTCCCTTTTTTTAATTTCTCTAAGCCTTCTTGGTTTGTAATGCCATGATAGGAATGGACCTCATTCCTAAGTCAAAGTATGATTAAAGTTCATAAAATTAGTACTGTTTCAATCTTTGATGCCAACCAGAAGTGCTCTTCGCAGCACTCTCAGTGTGCCCAGTAATGAGGCTGTATGTATTGTTAACATATTTGAATACAATTACAAATTATTTTTATAAGATCTGCTGCTCCTACTACTATTGGAACTGTATGGGTATCTTTCTTCCAGATTGCTCTCGTTTCTGTCTGCAGATCCTGATATTTTATGGATTTGTGTCTCATTGTACACAAGACACTGTAGTCACTGGGTGTGGCAATTTCAATGATCAATGCTACTCTTGTCTTCTTTTCATGGACTACTATATCTGGGTTTCTAGCATCTGTCTTTTGAACTATTGATAATGGGAGATCCCATATGATATAAACTTCATCATTTTCTATGATGCTTTGTGGCTCATGTTTCCAGTGTTTATCAACCACTTCAGTACCATAATGTTTGCACAATCCCCAGTGCAACAGTCTTGCCACATTATTATGTCTTTCAGTATACAGTCCTTCTGCCATTAATATGTCACAACCAGCAATGAGGTGTGGAACTGTTTCCAATTCTGTTTTACAAAACCTACATTTATCTGTTTCTCCCACATGTCCAGTGGACTTTGTAAACCAACATGTACGTAGTCCATTATCGTGGGCCACCAATATTAACCTTTCATCTCTTGGTTTGAAATCACCTCTCTTAACCATTCCTGCATTTCACCCTGATCAACATGAGGTTCTTCCAGACGTTTTCTATACTTCCAACTATATTTATGCATTTTTCCACATTTCTTTCTTTTGTTTTTTGGCACATTCAGTTGGTGCCTGATTTTTATCTACTTATGGACTGATTTCCTATCCTGTTAGACACTGATATGCTTCTGCTAGATTAAGCAGAGAAGTCATCTTAGATTTATTATCCTCATGTTTCAAAACTTTCACCAGGTTTGGGTCTTCTGAGGTCAGCAGATATGTGTGCAGTCCTACAATTGCAGATCTATAAATGTAATCAATTTCAAGGAGGCCCATCCCTCCTGAACAGGGAATATATAATCCTGGTATGCACTGATTTTTATAAGTCATTTGGTGAGCATGAAGCATCCTTCTTGTTTTCCTGTCTAATCTGTCCAACACCTTTTGAGGCCAGTCGATCATTCCAAAACTGTAACTTAGGACAGGAAGAGCAAATTGGTTTATAGCTTGAATTTTGTTCCTAGATGTCAACGCTGTTTTCAGGATTAATTTCAGTCTTTTAAAGTATTCCTTACTAAGTTTTATTCACATTTGTTTGTGTGTTATTGTTGATCCTTCATCAGTTCCCAAATATTTGTACACTCCCTCTTGCTCACGTTCTTTTATATCACATTCTTGTTCCAAACTGATGTTTTCTTGGTGCTGCAGTTTTCCTGCTTTAAAGGTTGCTTTTGCACATTTATCAAGACCAAATGGCATTCTTATATAATCTGAAAAAGTTTTGATAACTTGCAGTTGTGCTTTCAGTTCTTCATCTGATGAGTTATACAATTTTAAATCATTGATAAAGAGAAGATGAGAAATTTTTACACTTTGTTTTTTTCTAGGAGCCAAATTATAGCCATGGCCTAAGCTGTTAAGTAGACAGTGTAGTGGATTAAGGGCAAGACAGAATAGCAGTGGTAACAAACAGTCACCCTGGAATATCCCCCTTTGAATTTTTAATCCTGGGATAATAATTTGTCCTTTACCATGGCTTAATTGCAAAGTGGTCTGCCACTGTTTCATGGTCACTGTAATGTAGTCGATCAGTGTAGGATGCATCTTATATATTTTTAAGCACTCTTTTATCCATGAATGTGGGATACTATCAAATGCTTTTTTATAATCAGTTCATCCCATACTTAGATTCTTCCCGTTTTACAGTTCTCCGCTATGACTTTATTTAACAACAAATGATCTTTCGTTCAATATAACTTTCTTTTATTGCCCTTTTGTTCTATTGCCATAATTGAGTTTTCTTCTAAATTACTATAAACTGTCGGCATCAATTCCAGTGTATAGTTTATACGTTGTTGGAAGGCTAGTTATTGGTCTATAATTTTTAGGGTAGCTTGCTGGTTCACTCTTAAGTAGAAGCATTATTTTTCCTGTTGTTAGCCAGGTTGGTATCTGTTTGAAGGGTACATATAAATGGTTCTTATTCATGGCTAAATCTTTGTGCAAAGGTGTTAATACTTTTAACCAGAAGTTAGGTACTGCATCTGAGCCTGGAGTTTTCCAGTTAGAGGCTTTTCCTAACTTTGTTTCAGTCTCTCTGAGTTTTATTTCATCCCATTTCATATCCTGTACCTTTAAACTTCTTATTCTTTCTTTTACTTCTTCTATCCCTTTAGCATCTTTGTTATGCTCCACAGGATCTTCATAAATACTTCTCCAAAATATATCTAGTTCTTCCTTTTTTGGTGGTCTTTCAATTCCTTTTACTTTGTTTCCCAATTCTCTATAAAACGTTTTTGGGTCATCAATAAATTGCTTATTTTGTACTTTTCCTTTATATTTATCTGCATATCTTCTAAGTTTTTCCGCCTGTGCTGAGATTTTTAGTTTATTTGCAATAGTCACGACAGATCCTGATCTGTTCTAATACTGTGCATTGCTTTTATCATGTCTATCTTTCTGAGTATTTTTGTTGATCTGTTCCCTCTTCTATACTCTTCTAACAGTGAAACGTCTTGTCTTAATTGCTTTATAGTTTTCTGTATTTGATACTTCCATGACATGATGGTATTCAATTTTACCCCTTCCTTTCCCTCACCACCCTGTGTTCTTGTGGCAGAATTTTATCAGTTACTAATTTGGCTGCACAGTAATACATCCCGTTTACTTCTGTTATATTTCAGGGATCTCTATGGGCAGTCCTAATTACTGTGTTCATTTGTTTTATCAAACTTCTGACTTTTTGGGTTTTATTGACCTTCTACAGTCAATTTCTTTCATTGATCTTAATATGTCTATCTCTATCAAATCAAGTAACTCTTCCCTTAGCTCATTTTCTTCTAAACCGAGTTGCATATTTTTGTTTTCCATTTCCTGCTGGAATTCTATAGAAAGTTCTACAGCATCTTCCTGTGGTACATTCTCTTCAATTTCATCCTGTGCCATCTGTTGCTCTGTCATATGGGAACTCACTGGCTTATCACCTCAACATTAACTGCGTCAGAGTTTCCGCAGTTTCCTGTTCCTTCTCTTGCTTTTCAGCTTCGAGTGAATGTTTATACTGGTTTCCTGTGGAAGGCTCCAAAATATCTTCATATGGCACCTGGCCAATTACTTCCCATTCCACTTGCTTCCCCTTAATTTGGATGTCCATTGCTCTGCCCTATTGTGGTCCTTTCTGAATTGTATTTTCTACAATGAATCCTTCACTTTGCAGGTACTCCATAACCTCAGTTTCTATTTCTTTAACTTCTCCATTACTAATCTCCTTTTCTACATTTCCTCTGTTTTCTTATTTTTTTATTGTAAAGTTTTCCATGTCCGGATTCCTTTGCCTGTATTTCTCTTCAAATATCTTTGGTGTTGATCTTTTTGTATTGATTAGTTTTGCTTTCTCCTTTGCATAGATATTACACCATATTAAATAACTTTTTCCCATGTCCATATTTCTTCTTCAGATGCCTCCTGATCATCCTTTCTCTCCTTACTTTGGGGACTCATTCCATCATGCTGTGATGTAACCTGTGTTAGACTGTCTACATCAAATCCTTCACTTTGCAGGCACTCCATAATTTCAACTTCTATTTTTTTTTAACTTCTACTTTACTAATCTTCTTTTCTACATTCCCTCTTTGTGATATTTTTTTATTGTGAAATTTTCCATATCTTGATGCCTTTGCCTGCATTTGTCTTCGAATGTCTTTGGGGCTGCTTTCTTTATATTGATTAATTTGGCTTTCACCTTTGCATAAATATTGCACCATATGAAATCTCTCTTTTCTTTCCCATGTCCATATTTCTTTTTTATACTTTTCAAAAATCTTTAGGTTTTATTGTTTATATTTTCGCACTTCCTCAGATGCTTCTTTTTCCAAACAGATCAGAGTTACTTGGTCTATATACTGTTTTACACATATCTGTTGTATTAATGAACACAAATTTTTAGTTGAGGCTTCTGACAGTTTTTCTTGTGAAAGTATTTTTCTTTCCACTAATTTCTCTCTTAATCTTTTTGTGTATCTTGTGTCTGGAAATTCTGGGCTTTTTGCATAATAGTAACAATACATAATTTCTTTCTTATCCTCAATAGTCCACTTTATCATCTTTTTGGCTCTTCTTTGGCCTATCAGTTTTTGTGATTTTTGTGGACTGCTTCTTCCTTCTACAACAAAGGGGCCATCCTTCCCCTGGGCCTGGCATGGCCCATTGTAGGAATGTTTCCATGTTTTGAGGATTCTTCACTGTCAATTTTTCCAGTCCTGTCACCAGTGCACTTACCAGAACTGGGCACTTTTTTATCCTGGGGCTTGTGCACCCAGCTATCTTTTTTAATTTCTGACCTACTTCTGTCCATGATATATGTTATATAAATACAGTCTCTATATCAGTGTTGTCTTGGTGAGCATTTTGTTAAAAAAAAAACAGGATCCACCTCATGAAGGTACTCACCAAGACTTGAAGATGAATTCAATTTCAGCAATACTGCTCTGCTTGCTGAATTATCTCCCAATTCGAACCCCTCCCCAAGATAACTTCTCTTCTCTTCTTATATTAGAAACCAATTCATCCAGGTATTCTTAAACATATTGTAAACCTATCACATTCTTTTTCATACCAAGAACCATCAGATACCATCCTGGCTAGCTAAACAAACCGCCCTTTAACTAGGTTCCTTTTCTGTACTAAAGGGTGTTAACAGTCAAAATGAAGGTAGAAATGGGAAAAGTGGATTTCCTATATATGTTAGAAGTAAACCCTTTATTAATATCCCTTGAAATCTGTACATCCAAAAAAAATCACCTCTGTACAATATTGAAAAGTAAATTTCAAAAACAAGGATGTGTTAATAATATAGGTAAAACATTCATCTAAAACATCTACACTGTCATTCCAAAGAATAAATATATCATCCAAGAACCTTAAATAGAGTGTATAACTAGAGGCAAACTTGGGCTGAAAAATATATTTAAGTTCCCAAGTTAGCATAACCAAATTAGCTTAAGCACAAACTGCACCCATAGCTACACCTTTTACCTTCTTAAAGTGCTCACCTTTAAAACAGATAACTATTGTGAAGGACTATATCCATAAAATCAACAATTATCCATACTTCTTGATTAGAAAGAAATCAAAAGGATGCAATTGATTCTCTTAAAAAAAAAAAACAGTACCATCATCATAAGGAAATGAAGTATAAAAATCACTCACATCAATAGTGACAAAAATTAAATTGTCACCCAAATGTTCATCATGAAACAACCCAGAAAATCCCAAGAATCCAAGGCACTTATCCAAATACCATTTAAACTTTTTATTGATAAAAATAGCTATAGGGTGGGTTTTTGGCCCTTGGGCTGCTACTGTTGGTCTCACGGTAGATTAAACCAATCCTTATACACTTTTGGTATTCCAAAAATAGTTGTGATAAAGGGTTTGTCATAAAAAACATATTGAAAATCCCCAGAAATGCTAGTCAAAAATCATATATTAGTAAATGGAAAAGATTTTCCAGTTGGTACTAAGAAAGAAAACAGTGCCCATTCAGGGCTAGTGTTTCTCTGGTTCAACATTATTTATGTGGGTTACTATCCTCTGACCTGTCTTACTCGTCCATCAAGGTTCATTTGCCAACCATTTTAGCATGTCTGTCCATGGATCCTCCTCTTTCAATGCAATCTTATGTGAAAATGATTTTGAAGGGGTGTTGCATACCAAGACTCCTAGAAAACAACTGTCTCCTCCTTAGGATCTTAATTTTATGTTAGAAAAACTAAATTTTGCTCCATTTGAACCAGCTCACCAGGCTGACTTGATGTTCTTAACATGGAAAACAGTCTTGGTCTTTGCTCTGAGCTCTGAAAGAGGAGTATCTGAGTTGTAAGCTCTTGTGGTGCATCAGCCCTATCTCATTTTCACCAAAGATAGGATTCCTTATGGACTAATCCTTCATTTATGCTTAAAGTGATTTCTGAGTTTACTTTGAGCAAAACTATCCATCTCCCTGTCTTCTTTCCAGAACCTAAAAATGATGGAGAAAGTATATTCTATACCCTGGCTGTCCACAGACAACTTGGGTATTAGCCTGACAGAACAAAATCTTTTCAGGAACTCAGATCAGTTGTTTGCTATTTGTGAAGGTAAGAAAAAAGGACACCTGCATCAAAACAGACTATTTCCAAGTGGTTCTCTCATGTAATTACCTTTTGAGACACTCACAACAATAAGACAATTCCAGGCAGGATAAAGGCTCATTCTACCGGGGTCTTGACTTCATATGTGGCTTTTTGGAAAGGGTTAGATTCTAGAAGTATTCTAGAAACAGCAACATGGTAATCGGCACACTTTTACAAAGCACTATAAACTAGATTCCTTCTTCAGGTCTAGAATAGTCTTTTTAGGACCATTTTCAGGGACTCCTGGACCCTCATCCTTCTTACTCCTAGTCAGTCTAAGCTATGGTAATCTATTGATATAACTAAGGCTACTGCAGCAGCAATCTTAATGATGAGCATACTATAGTTGTGCAAGTAAATGTAAAATAACACTAGATGTTCAAACAATCATTGTTGCAGAAGATGCCCCCTCCAACCCCTTATTTTGTATGTTTTGTTGCCTAAGTGAAGACCTTTATTGTTAATTTCCTAGAATTGTCCTTGTAGGGGCTTTAGACTCCTTCTCACTTTTGGCATGAAAGCTCTGAAGGGATTGATGCCTATACCTGTGTTTTTAGTCAGCTCAGCTTGAGCTGACTAATGGTCTGGGCACACAGAAGGTGCAAGATATAACCCATATAGATAAGGCTACTGGAGCAGTGATCATTCGAACATCTGCTATTATGGTAAGTTTACTTACACATCTCTTTATGATAATAGTCTCTTCTTCCCTTCTCTTTTAGTCCTAAAGAGATAATCACAATGTTGTCCTCATTCTGTTGAAGTGATGGTTATGAGTGGGAAGTGTTCTTACTATCCTGACTTTTCCTAGGTCCTATATCAACCTATAATATTAAGTACTTTGTTCTATTCCCATGCTTCTTATTCTTCCTTTTTTGTTTACGTCTTATCAAACAACCTGCACCCTCCATTTTATTACTCTCTATTCCTTATAACCCTCCTCAGATGCTCTAGTGTACATTAGTGTTCTGTCTTGAAGTCTTTCTGTCTGTTGACATCTAATTCCCCCTTATTGCTGAACATAACTTCTTTGAACAGTATCTCTTTGCTTGCTATGTGTTTATTTTTGTTTTTCTAGGCCAGGGGTGTCCAACCTTTTTGGCTCAGGAGTCACTTACCAAACAGTTCAGCAGCCAAATATTATTCTTGGCAAGGTTTGGGGGACACATTACCATGTCCAGCGTGTATCTTTCCTTTCAAAACAGTTTGTTATAGGACATACCAAGGGCCAGATAAAATGCCTCAGTAGGCTGGATTGTGGCCCTAGGGCTACCTGTTGGATAGACCTGGTGTAGGCTATTTTCCTGTTTTGTTACACTTCCTGTACCCGTTGCCTGAATTTTTCCTATAGAGCTTTGTACACACACACACACACACACACACACACACACACACACACACACACACACACACACACACACACACACACACACCCTCCTTAGTCCACACTCGGTCAGGGAAGATTCTGCCTCACCAGTCTCCTGTATTATGCATCACTTACTCTCACATCCATTATTCTTATTTCTTTGATCTGTACCACTTGTCTTTTTGTATGTGTTAGCCTTAACCTTTGCATTTCTTCTCCTTCTCTCTCTCTCTATGTAACATGGGTCTCTTTGTCATTTTCCTGCTGTATATATGCCCACCACTCATTTATTACTGTGCTGGGTCTTCTTACTGTCCCGTACTTGTTTTCTTTTAATTATCTGTAATACTAGCCTTCTCCTTTATCCTTTCTTTCTCCGTTTTTTTGTTGTAATTTCCTACCCCTGTTCCCCACTGCAAACTCTGCATTTTATTACCACTTCATTTTCTTCTTGGCCCTTCTCTGTAATGCTCTTTTGTTTCCTCCAGCATTACTTATTTATCCTTACTTGTTTTCTTTTAATTACCATGTATACTAACCTTTTCCCATATCATTTATTTCTCTACTTTTTTGTCTATATTTCCCTACCTCTACTGTCCACTACTAACCCTGCCATTTAATACCACTATGTTTTCTTAACGGCCCTCGCCTGTGATGCTCTTTGTTTTCCCCAGAATTACCTCTTTGTTATCTTCACTTATTTGCATTCTTCTTTACAATGCCTCTCTCATTCTCTTCACTCAACCCTCTGTTCAAGCACTTTCCCATTTGCTTACATGTCTCTTCCCTTTTCTATCTTTCTTTTCCCTTTTTTTCATTTGCTAACCTATTAATTATCTTTAGCACCTCTGCTTCAACCAATAATACCACCAACTTCCTGTCTTCTTTATTTCCTTTCTTACTATAACCTAAAACATGCAATTTATTGATTTCTCCCCTGACTGTGGGAGATGGGTTCTCCTACTAGATTTTGTATTATTTCTCTACATTCCTCCAGCTTCTTACAGTTCCAAAAGAAACGCTGCCATGTACCCTTTGCTCCCCTCACCTCCAACATATTCCAAGTATGGGAACATCCTTGCCTGACTTATCAATGTGTAAAAATATTTGTGGGGGTATTTCCACCCCAAAAAACTTGAATTTGCAGATTGCAAGCATTAGTCACACTGGTTAAATCCAATATCTGATACCATTTCCCATGCTTTATCAATGTCTGAATTTCATTCTCCCATGGTCTTCCTCACACCTACTCCTTTCTCTTTTATCAACCTTTTCACTATCCCTGTCAATCTTGACATGGCTCAACCTTGTACTTTTCTCACTTTTATTGTTTGTATAAACTCTGTGTCGGAAGGTGAACCATGAACGAACGACCAACTAAAATAACTATGTTTATTCCACAAATGACAAAAAACGTGTTGTGATATAATAAAATATTATACTTCATCAGACAAAGATCCAACACATTCTATTCAATTTAAACTATAAAATAGCAGTGTCATCATGATGTCATTTCCTTTATCTAATTAATGACTAAGCTTCAAGTACAGAAAATATTTAATAATGCAAACATAGATGAACATGAAAGAGTTTATGAATATAACAGCCAAGAAGCATATATCCATAAGTATCCTGAGCTAAGAAGGTCTGAGAGACTTAAAAGTAGAGGCAATGCCCCTTTTCCAAACAGTCAACAAACAGTGGGATTTCAAGGAGCGAGACCCAAAACTAAACAATGGAGGACTTGAGTAATATGGAACATAATATATTGACTAGCAGTGATACACTCAAACCAAATATTAACAATACTTGTACAGTTGTGTTTAATAGTAAACAAGATTTTAAAGTGTATAATTTTTCAAATGTAGCTTGTACTAGTGAAACAGCTAATTTATTGGCAAAAGGAATGACCTTTGTGCCTTTTGTTTATAGTGATTTCACTAACACTATCTTAGATTTAAAGTTGTATGTTAGGAAAATTAATTTAAAAGTATTGTATCAGACTAGTATAATTAAACAGACAAATATGTTTGGTATTAGTAGTATTTATAACCCACCCCTCCACCCTAAACTGGTAGCATATGAAAAGATCTGTGAAATAGACATTAAAAATTTGAAAAAATACCATTATGGAAAAAAGGAAGAGAATAATCTTGCTATAATAGAACAGCAGACCTTGACTCAAATAAGAAAAGAAAATATACATATAATGAAACCAGATAAAGGGAGAGGGGCAGTGATCATGGATATCCAAGATTATAATAGAAGGTTAAATAATATTCTAAATACTGATACATATTTGAAAATGTCAATGAATGAAATTAATGGAGCATATAAAACAATCTATATGCAGTTAAATGATATGTTCATAGACAGACGTATCAGTATAGAATTGTATAATTATTTGAATGTATCACCTGCTAGAGTCCCTGTGTTCTTTGGAACCGCTAAAGTGCATAAATCTATTTCTAATCCACCTATGCATCCCTTAGTAGATGGAAGGGACTCTATTACATCAGCAATTGCAAAATATATAGATTTCGAATTTAAAAATATTCTTAAAAATCAAGAACAAATTTGCAGGGATTCCTGGTCATTTTTACAATATATGAATAATATAGAATATAACAGTAATGACATTTTGGTCACAATTCATGTATGTGATCTTTATACAGTTATGCCACAAGAAAAGGGGTTAGAATGGATCAGTGAAATGTTACAAGATAACCATATGCAGCAAGATAAAATTAATTTATTAATAGAGCTATTAGAAATAGTTTTGAATTACAATTTTTTAGCATTTAATAATGAATATTATTTACAGACAAAAGGAATTGCAATTGGCTCCCCATGTGGGGTAGCTTTGCTAATATAACTATGGCCTATTGGGAGAAGAAATATTTTTTCAATAGTAGATTGAATAGATTTATTAAATCTTATTTTAGGTTTCAGGATGACATTAGTATTATTTGGCAAAGAACACAAGATATATTGGAAGAATTCCTGTTATATATAGGTCAAACTACAACATTTTTTAAGTTCACATGGAATATTAGTAATGACTATATGGAATATCTAGATATTAAACTTATTAAAGATTACAGAGAAAATAGATATATAGCTCGTATACATAGGAAAGAGACATATTCCAATAGTTTATTACATTATAGCAGCTCACATCCTCAACATCAAAAAAAGTCAGTCATTAAGGGACAGGTAGTTAGAGCTGCACGTATTATTACCAAAGAGCAACATTTTTGGAAGAATGTTCTAATTTAAGATCTATGTTCTCTGCTAGATCATATCCTAGCACCATTTTGAACGACATTATAGAAGAAGTTATAAATAAAAGAAAGAGAGTTTTTTTAAACCTATTTTAGATAATAAAAAAAACTTTAATATGCAGATTGAAAATTGTAGTACAGAAGGAGGAAAAGAAAATAGTGTTGCATCTCAAATAATTGAGAGTACAAACCAAGCTAAGAATAATAAATTCTCAGAGGCATTGGTAATTGGCTAATATTTTAAGATGGATCTTTGAGAAAAATTGGGGTGTACTAAATCAGGATGAAGAGCTGAGGAACATACTAGAAGATAAGCCACTTATAGTGAATAGAAAAGGGAGAAATTTGAAAGATTTGTTAAAATACAATGAGTCACATAGTAATGTTAAGGTGCTAGGTATGAAAAAATGTGTTTTTTGTAGATGGTGCCATAAAATAGAAGTTGGCACAGAGTTTTTAGTAAGAAAAAGAATGCATCAAATACAGGGTAAATATAACTGTGAATCAAAAGCTGTAGTTTATCTAAGTAAGTGTAAATCATGCTTAGCCTATTATATAGGGAAAACTGAAAGAAAACTGTCTCAGTGCATATATGAACATGAATATGCAATAAAAAAGCTGAACATGACTAATGCTTTAGCCAAACATATTAATAGTCATCCAGACCATTCATTTACTTATACTATTATAGACCAAATTATAATTGATGACAAAACAGCATGGAATGTACTTTTAGAACTCAAAGAATTAGAATGGCAAGTAAGATTGCAAGCAGTCACTTGGCCAGGTATCAATGAGCGTAGCTCTATAGCGCCTTTACTTAAATTAAAAGCACCTAAAAGAAACAAAATTTGTCACCATTAAAGAAAGGTTTAAAGAATATGGAAGTGGTTAATATTGATTATTCATTAAAATAAGCTGTCGCATTAATAGGAGAGGTGGAGAGATATAATATAGTATAGGAAATATACATATGCATACGTGTTTTAGAATTTTATATATATATATATATATATATATATATATATATATATATATATATATATATATATATATATACATATATATATATATATATATATACATTTTTTATAGATAATTGATATTTAATTATAGTGTATTTAATGGTTATTACATTAGGGTAATTAATTTATAACAAAATAGATGTATATAAATTTTATAAATGTATTTTAAGTATTTCATACAAGTATCTATGTATGTTTATAGTAGGTAGGCTGCTGAGGGTAATAGGGACATATTAGTTTCTAAATACTGATGTTAGTGAACACAGTGTTTGTAATATGTATTGTTTGATTTGGAAAGTCATTAATTAGATAAAGGAAATGACATCATGATGACACTGCTATTTTATAGTTTAAATTGAATAGAATGTGTTGGATCTTTGTCTGATGAAGTATAATATTTTATTATATGAAAGCGCTCACAACACGTTTTTTGTCATTTGTGGAATAAATGTAGTTATTCTAGTTGGTCGTTCATTCCTGGTTCACCTTCCGACACAGTGCTTTTTTGGTTTTTCAGTTTGTTTTCGGATTTTGTAGTGTTTGTTTGTATAAACTCTAGAATCTTTTTCTCCCTACTTTTTTATATTTTATTCCATGTGCTTATAACCCCCTTGTATTCCCTCTAATTGAAATTTCTCCTTCAACTTTCTCCATTATTTTATCCTGTTCCCTATTAATATTTGCAGCCAATATTGCACTTTACTCTGCTTCTTTCCCCATCTCCAGGTAGTTGCCTATCTGACTTTGTTTGACCTATGTCTTCCTATGGGAATCATATGTTCCATCTATCTTCATCCTTTCTCCTTTTGCCATTGTAGGTTAAACAGCTTCTGGGTTTCCTTAATCCATCTCAACTGTAATTAAACCTCAGTTTTTCCAGAAGTACCTTCACTATATCCTTGTCCTCATTTCTGTTATCTTCCTTTTCCAATATAAAGTCCTTTCATATGACTTTAAAATCTGCATATAATATCCTTAACACACTGTCTATCATGCAAGCCTGTGATACAAGTTTTATATTTAATACTCCCAATCCCCTTCCCCCTTCGCACTGACTACTGCTTCACATGCCACATGCAGTCCGCTCCCCTCTCTAATGCATTCTTTAACTGGTTACTTTATCTTCATCAATAATTCTCATCTTGGTAGGTCTCAGAATACTTCTGGGTACAGAAAATGCAAAAGGATACACATTTATATCACTTGCACTTTTTGATCTATGTCCATCCTTATTGTTTCCCATTTCTGCATTTGATGTATATTCTATTGTATGTTGCTTCCACCTTTCCCTTTATTGTGCTTTAAGCCAGATGCCTGGATATCTAATTTCCTCTTTCCATATTCCCCTTTTATTTTTTCTGTCTTCTCTCCTTCCTGTTAATTTCAGTGCCTGTACATTTTCTTTGTTGATCATATACTCTGACTCCCTCTCAAAACTCCCTAACACTCTGCACAATACTTTTACATCTTCTTCCAATCTGGTGAGTGTCAGTAAGAGGTCATCTGCATAGAGTAAAATTAACATCTCCTTACTCCCCCACTGGAATACCTGATTCCTGCAAGTTTTGTGCCATAGGCTCTACATATACCATGAACAATAGTTAGAGAGTACATCCCTGCTACTTTATTTTTCCTATAACTATTTTCTCTGATAGCCTTGCTCTTATTTTCAAACTTGTAGCTGCCCTCTTATAACAATTTTTATAACATCAATTCACTGTTTGGGAAATCCCCACCTCTTTCACTTCCACAGGTAGTCCCACGTAACCCGGTTGAATGCCTTTTCAGCATCTAACAAGATGACTGCTGGCTCTGTTCCCTTCTGTCCTGCCTGAGTAATCAATAATGTTCTAATCAAAAATATCCCTCCAAACCAAGTATAAGGCATCTGTAGCAAGTAATAGTAGCCAGAGAACTCCAATCAGAATGTAAAAAAATTTTAATAATGTAGCGAAAGTGCTTTCATTACATCAGTTACTTTCTCAGACGCATAAAAACAGTGCATAAAGATTACATATAAATATACCAAGGACATATAGAGAAACCAATCATGTTCCACATATTTCCCTCCATTTATTAAAAACCTATAAACCAATTAAGATTTAAAGGAACAGCAGCTAAAACAATAAATGTGTATGTAAAAACCCCATACATTAAAACGCATTGGTAGATTATTCTGTCATACTATGGAAAAAAACTTATATTGATTTATATATATATATATATATATATATATATATATATATATATATATATATATATATATATATATATATATATATATATATATATATATATATATATATATAGGATGCATACAATTCATCTTAATCAAACTTGAAAACTTGAATGTTCATCTTTTAATTCTCCTTCCTTTTAACACAGGTTTCAAGGGGACCATATCATTCAATCCAGAGCCCCTATGGGCTCCCATGCGTAGAATCCATTTTAACTCTTGTGTTTCCATTTTATTAATTATATCCCCTATTCTAGAACTCTCCTGTATAACTTGTAAAACCTGAAACTTAAATTGATGACTGCCTTCTTCAGTTAATACATGTTTAGCTATGGCACTGTACACACGTTTCATCCTTGTACAGTAATCATGGTCCCTAATTCTTTCCCTCAACCTGTGATTTGTTTTGCCTATGTAAAACTTAAAACAGGTGATGCAGTGGGCAATATAAACCAGGTTTTTTGTGTTGCAATCAGCTTTACACCTTAGGTGCCAGAAATATCCAGTGTCAGGGTGCCTAAAATATCTAGATCCATCTATAAATGAACAATAACTGCATTTCCCACATGCCAGAGCTCAAAAAAAAAATTCCCTCTGGTAAAGACACCCTCGGATAGCATACCTGCTGCTTCAAGTTTAAACCATTCTTAAACGTGTACATAGGTTTCATGCCAACTATCTTGACAGTTTCCTCATCAGTTAACAGAATATGCCAGTTCCTATTAATCACTTGCTTCACAGCCTGTAAACCCTGTGCATAAGGTAGTACAATTGGAACAGTGTTTACACCAGCCACTGTCCTGTCACACCTAGCCCCTCCTCCTAATATATATAGGGTCTAGCTCTCCCTACTCTATCTCTTTTCAAGCGTGCACAAGCATGCTTAGCTTCATTGCTAGAATTGCCTCGAGTGGTAAATGCCATTTCTAAATACCCAAGTCCACGTTCAAAATCCTGCTGTGATGATGACAATCTAGAGACCCTAACAGCTTGTCCCTCAACAATGTTGGGAAACATATGTGGTGGATGCATGCTACTCCTCTGCAAAATAGAGGGTTGGTAGCAGTCCTTCCTGTGTACACTAGTTTGTATCTCATCATTGGTTCTTGTAATAGTTACATCTAAAAAATGGATCTCATCAGGAGAACACTGATCTGTAAACTTCATAGGAAACTACTGCTGCTGTTAAGGTTGTGCACAAATTCATGTAAAGATTCGCGGTCACCCTTCCAACAAATGAAAAGGTCATCCACGATCTTGTGAAAAAGCTTCACATTGCTATCTATGATGTACATCTCCTCCCATTCTTTCATAACAATGTTAGCATATACATTAGCACAGCTGGTCCCCATCGCAACACCGGACCTTTGCCAGTAGTATGTATTGTCAAACAAAAAAAAACATTGTATTCCAACACCATTTCCATCAACATACATATAAAGTCTGCTCTCATCTCATTATATGTCCCATTTTTCATTAAGCAGGCTTTAACCATCTCTAATCCTTCACTATTGGGGATACAAGTGAACAAGGATACTACGTCCAAGGTCACCATTAAATCAAACTCATTACCATTATTACCTACCAGGTAGTTGTGTAAATCCAGCAGAAAATTTTCAGTATCTTTAAGTACCACCTCATAACCTTCAAGAACTCTTTTAAGCTCTTTATCCAAATACATAGAAACAGGCTCAGTCATTCACACAGCCCCAGCTACTATAGGTCTAAATTTGGGTCTTAAGGGATCCTTGTGGATCTTAAGCAAGCCATGTATTTGGGGTATCACTGGGTTTTCCACAAGAAAATACTCATAAATGTCTTTATTTATGTGTCCTAGGCTTAAACCACCTTGCAAAAGTGAATAGATCCTATACTGCATATTCAAAACACTTTATTTATAACTTGATAAGTTCTAAAATCAGATACCATCTCTGACATTTCTGTGTAATAGTAGTTAGCATCCAGCACAACCACTGGCCCACCTTTGTCCACAGGACGAATAACTATTTTACTGTTATTCTGTAAAGAGCTAAACGATGAACGTTGTTGTTTAGTTAAATTATCCATATGCCTATTTTGCACTAATCTATGAGCATCATATAAATCCCTTTCACATGCCTTAATAAAAATATCAATATTAGCTGGCATTGTAGGAATAAACAAACTTTGCTTCTTGTACATATTAAAAACATTTGCATCCTTCATTCTGTGCAGTTTTTTACAAGCCACATTACGCGCAAACAATCTAACTTGTGTTAAAATGTCACGAAGAGCAATATCAGCATTGGGTATAAAACTCAAATCATTACATAACAGTTGAGTTTCCGCTACATCTAGTTCATATTGTGAAATGTTCCATACGAGTCCCGATCTCCATAACCCCACATTTTCTTTATAGTCCTGTTTTGCGATGGAACTGGTGGCTCCTTCCATTTCTGACTCTTCACCTGAGCCTCACCGTTGAATGACCTCTTCCGGGTTGGCTGGATCGGCAAAAGAAACCCAGAAAAAGCCGAATCAGGCTGCTCAACTTGCCCAGGTAAAGCTTTACGCCTTACCATGGGCCCCTCCTCATTGGTTATGGAATTCATATTCCCACCACTGTTATTGGACATCTCAGCTACAGGGGTGGAATACACAGGACCAGATGGTTTACTAAGTTCAGTAGAAGGTACTGCCTCCCGATTAGACAGTGCAGAATTGTCAGTCCTCTCAATGGATAAATTAGTACTCCTAGGTGTCTGATTGGCAGTAGAGCTCACAGCTCCTGGTTGATACCATGGCCAAGTGAATACATGCTGTTGGGAAAAATTATTGACATCTCTCGCCAGCTTCTTCTTCTTCTTCTGTGCGAGCAACTTACTGCCATAAGCATTAACTTTCTCCTTTAGCTCACAGAGATAGACATCTGCTCGCTCATCATGTAGCAGACATTCAATTTCCGTCTGCTGTCTCATCACATTGTCACAAAGATCTTTCTCTACTGGTTGAAAAAAGTCAATCAATAATTGTATGTGCTGGTTACTAGTGGCTAGATTAATTTTCTGCCACTGCACTTACAGTGATGGATACACATTGCCATACGTAGGCATGTTCAAAACTCTAAGCCCCCTAGGAACAACACCTTTTTTGAGACATACCTCAAAATGGTAATGTTGGTATTGCAGTCTTTTGTATTTGTAGACATCATTTTCTAAGTTCCGTTTCAATTCATGTACCTTCACATTAGTTGTCACAGCCTACAATGCATCATCGGGTTCTAATCAGGTTATCTACTGTTCTTGATCCCCCAACAAACCCCACCTGAACTCTGTGTATCATCTTCGGTAGAATCATACTTAGTCTGTCTGCTAAGATCTGCATGAAGCATTTATAATCATGATTTAATATTGAGATTTTTCTATACAAAGATGGAAACAGTGGATCTTTCCCTGCTTTATGGATTACTACTATTATGGCTTTCCTCCACAATGACAGAGGGTCATTCACGTCTATTATTTCATTAAACCATCATTTTAAGGTAAGGTGTAGAGTTAGGGTTGGGGAAGAGGCATGGTTATGATTAGAGTAGCACCTATTACTAAGGGAGGCTGCTACTATTCAGATGAATTTGAAGGCAATGTCATGGGGGGTTTAGTGTGAAGTCATCCTTCCACTATTTTCTACTTTGCTAGTTCACATAACTCAACTGGGAAGCCATCGCTAGATTTAGTATAGTTAAGCAATAGGAATGCAGGGGTTACTGACCCCCTCCCATTAGGGAGTGATGCCTCCTGCAAAAATACTTTAAGAGAAAATTAGTTTGTTTTAATCATCACTGTTTCAGTGGAAGTTTGATACTTAGTGATACTTTATGATTAGACTTCTGAGTATCAATCACTTATTTATCATATGTATGCCTTGGAGACATATTTATGCATGTATATGTGTGTGTGCCTGTATATATATTTCCGCGGCAGGGCTAGCCACCCGGTTTTATGAACTTTGTCTTCAGATGACTGTCACTATTGAACTGACATCCCATCCCCATATGGTAAATAGGAAATAGGATTGTGGATGTATGTATGTGTATATATGCATATATATACATACACATACACATATAAAAAATATGTGTGTTTATATATATATATATATATATATATATATATATATATATATATATATAAATAAAACGTACATCCGGTCAACAAATGCTAGGGGTGT